>NC_084460.1:24585000-24757500 GCF_027409185.1 Cynocephalus volans
GGTTTATCTTAGATCGTCTTGAGCTGGAATCTTGAGACTTAGAAAAAACCAAAAAAATCAGCTTTACAGTAAAATCCATTTCTAAAGTACTCTGCCTTCCTTGTTTCTAGTAGCATAGCTGAGTGATTTTTCTTTATTTTTAAAAAGGTAATGTTTTATGTTAAAAAGAAGCATGTTGGCTAACATGATGGTTTGAGTAAAACTTGTTAGATTTCTGACAAGGGGTAGTGCAAGGAACCCCAGGGCCTGCCTGTTTCATACCTTTGGTAAAAGAAATTTGGTGAAGGTTACCCTGCTTTCTCCACCTCTACATAATTGTATGTACTTTTCTTGCCTATTCAAGACTTTCTCTTACTTTTGACATTGAACTTTTCTAGCAGGTTTGGGCTCAGCACTTTCCTGTCCCCTGTATTTGGCTTCCTTGCTGCTCTCATACTCCTGAGTGATGAAAGAGGCAGGCCTAACTGGTGAAGTTACATTCCTAAAGACCCATAGATAGTACTTTGTAAGTATGTTGTTCTCTTCTAGCAAGGAAGTTCATTTTTACAGATGGAAAATGGAGATCAGGAGTTAAAATATTGTTATATAAGTACCGCGCGCTAACCGATTGCGCTACTGGAGCTTCAGGAGTTAAAATATTGTTGCTCAGAATTAGAGGCTTCTTTTTAAGGATATGATAGTTATCAGTGCTATCAAATATTTTTGGTTTCTGTCTCTTGAGTATGTAGTAGAATTATTTATACTTGCTTGCATCTTTGAGTTGCCTTTGGTTAATGAAATGTGCATAGGAATAGTCTGTAGCCTTTCATGGTAAAAGCTTCTGATGTGTATTTTGCCACTCACTCTCCTTCTGTCATGGTGGCTGCTGGTGCTCCAAATTGTTGCTACTCCATCAGTCTGAGATCCAGAGTAAGCTTCCAGGTGACTTATGTTTGACATGTAGCATGAGTAAGAAGTGAAACACCACTGGGATTTTGGAATTATTACCAAAGTATAACCTATCTAGTATTAAGGAACCAGTGGAGATGTAGCTGAAATACACTTTCTTACTTCAAAATCTTTTTTGCAGTAGAGTCTGTTCCAGCTTGGGACGTTTTAACAGATTGAATTTAACTGCCTCTTTTTTATTTTGGCAGCTGGCTGGTACCCAAGCCCTCGACCCAGGTGTTACAAGGCATTACAAGGCCGTGCTCTAACCAGCTGAGTTAACTGGGCCAGCCCCTTTTGTTTGATTGGTTTTTTTTGGATGGCTGTCCCATACAGGGATCTGAATTTTTGACCTTGGTGTTACAAGGTAGTGCTCTAACCAACTGAGCTAACCGGCCAGTCTTTCACCACCTCTTTATACAAATAAGCCTACATATACTGTGTTAGGTACTGTGGATTCATATAAATAAGGCAGTCTCCTGCCCTTAGAGCTCTTTTGTAAGTGGAAAGAGACAAAAACAATAAAAATCTTAATACTGAGTGGTGAGAAGTACTGAGGAAGAAATAGGGCTGAAGGAACAATAGTGCAAGGAAGATCTAGTCAATTTTGTCCTCAGCTGTTCAAAGAATGGAGTTGCCATTTACTGATAGTGGGAATGCTAGGAAAGCATGTTTGTGGATAGAATGCAAGGGTACTTCAAAAGGTTTGTGGAAAAAACTTCAAAAAGTTTGTGGGAAAAAAAGAGTAGAATGAAAAGATAATACAAATCTTTCCATGAACTTTTTGAAGGCCCCTTGTAGAGTTCACAATTTTGCTCTTGTTCATTTTGAGTTGCCTAATAGATATCCAAGTGGAGATACTGGATAGGCAGTAGGACGTATTAGTCCGGAGTTCAGGAGGGAGGTTGGGACTGGAGATATCATCCTTATATTGATGACTCCCAATTTTTTTATTTAAAGCCACGAGACTAGATAAGAGATCCAGGGAGTGAATGCAGATAGAGAAGAGGACTAACATCCAAGCACTGGGGTATCATATATGAAGAGTAAAGAGAGTAAGAAGTTTCCAGGAAAGACAATGTAGCAATGTGTTCCAAATTCTGAGGGAAAATGGTTTCCTATCTCTGAGGTAGGAGAATAATCAAGGATAGTCATTGAAAGTCAGATGACACTGTTGATAGTCTGATGAGGACTAAGAATAGACTATTAGATTTGATGATGTAGGGGCTGGCTGGTTAGCTCAGTTGGTTAGAGCATGATACTGATAACACCAAGGGCCAGGGTTTGATCCCTGAACTGGCCAGCCGACAAAAAAATTTTTGATAATGTGGAGGTCATTAGTGACCTTGACAAGAACAGTTTTAGTGTAGTGGGTTCAAGAGAAAATGTGAGGGAAATTGAAGACAATGAATATATATAGTCACTAATGTTTTTTCAAGGATTGTTACAAGGGAGAGCAGAGTAATGGAGCTATAGCTGGAAGGTCATGAGGTATTAAGAGAGTTGTCTTTGTTTTTAGGTGGCAGACATAACATGTTTGTAAATTGATGGAAATGATGCAACAGGGATGGGGAAAAATAGATGATTCAATAGAGACAAGGAACATTTGGAGGAGTGAAGTCCTTGAGTAGCTAAGATGGAGTAAAGTCAAGTACACAAATGGATATGTTGGCCTCAAGCTAGATAGCTGCAGTGCAGACAGTTCACTGGTGGCAGATTATTTGGACCTACATCAAACATGGGTGCCTTGGTAGCTTGGTGGTGGGAGAAAGTGGAAGTTCTCTTCTAATTATTTCTACATTTCTTGGGTAAATAAGAAGTAAGGTCTTCAGCTGAAAATGAAGAGGGGGGGAGGTCTTGGAAGCTCAAGGAGAAAGGAGGTGTAAAATTCATCCAGGAGAGTGGAGAGGAATGAGTTGAATAGGGAAAAGTTTTAGGACTGCCAGGCAGCACCAAGTGCTCATTTGATATTTATGGTTATAAATATAAGGTGAGACCCAGTTACCATAGTTGTATGCTTTTCCTACAGCTGCGTAGAGCTGCTTGGATGTGGGCATCGTGGGAGGGAGTGGCTGAAGTAGGATAGAGGACAACACCATTGGAAAAGAGGAGTCAAGGAACTGAGAGGTAAAGATAGTGGTGCATATTTAGATTATCATGAATTAAAGTAGAAATAGCAATTGCAAAATAGGTAATGATCCAGAAGCTAAAGTCTTTAGGGAATGAGGAGGACTGAATGACCCAGGGATCTGTAGATGTCTGTAGCAAGAAGGGATAGAGGGTGGTTATCATTTGATGGCATGAAGAAATTATCAAAAAATAAAATTTCTCAGAACCAAGGGACATGAGTTTCCAGATTAAAAGGACTTGCCAAGAATCCAGTACAATGAATTTTAAAATATCCATGCCATGGCACAGCAACATGAAGTTTTTGAGCACTATGAAGACAAAAGTATATCTACCAATCACATAGGTAGGATTAGGAATCAGGATTCTAGCAGGATTGGAAGATAGACAGTAATGGAGCAAACAGTACCTTCCGAAGGAAAATGGATTCCCACCCAGGTTTCTGTATCCAGCCAAACTCTCAGGCAGGTGTGAAGGAAGGATAAAGACATTTCACACATGTAAGGTCTCAAATTTGACCTTCTATGCATGTTTTATGAAGAAGCTAACTGGAGGATGTGCTCTAGCAAAAACAATCTGACTAAGGTTCCTGTGCTAGAGCCCCTCTATACCGTGTACAGGTGGGATTTTTTTCCTTGTCAAGGAGCGCATAAGGAAGGATCTTTTTGTTTCCCCTGGAAATTACCAAAGGGCTGGGACTGTTTTTTATTGCCTTTTCCCACATTGCTTCTTCTAGTGCTTAGATCAATATCTGGCACCTAGTCAGTACTTGCTAAATATAAACTGCTGTTGTTAGCTATTATGAAACAATGCTTGCACTAATTATTTATTGAATGAATAGAGAATAATTACAAGTGAATTTGTTGGCTATGTTAAATTTCATGAGTGTTCAGAGAATGAAGTCATAGTTGTAAATTAAGTGGTGAGAAAGTGGTTCATGATAATGATGCTGTACAGACAGCACTGTAATTAAAGCCTCACAGAGGTCAGTTATCTCTTCAAGTGATGTTCGTTGGCCAATTGCCAATACTCCTGGTTCTCTTTTGGGTTTATGGATCTATTGAAGTAATAACTGCAATTGAAGTACAGATGGTCCCTGCCCTAAGAAACCTCAAAATACACTATGCCCTTGAATATCTGAAAATGTGAAATTTCAGCTTCCAGTATACTTGTTTGGATGCTGGCCAGGGAGGCTTGGTGTGGTGCCTGTAGAACCAAAAAGTGTATGCTTGTTAGTTTTTATGGCTTTTTTTCCTGGCCCAGTGGTAGAGGCCTAGTTATGTGCCTTTTCATTTGTGTGGAATAACATTATGCTGAGGACTCGTATTGAGTTAGTATTATGGCATTAATAGTGCATGATATCTTGACAATGTTTCTTACCTCTTGGGCTCTTCTCTGATGTTCTATCCTTCGGAGAGGGGAAGTGAATGAGATGCAAAGGCCCTTTAAGTTACACAACTTGTTTGTCCTGAAACTTAAAAAAAAGAAAAGAAAAAGTAAGGTTTGCAAGTTGGGTATTTAAAACTGTTGCCTATGATTTTAAGCCCTAATCTGAAGAAAAAGCAGCTCATTCGGCATACTTTTTGTTTTTAACTTTTTATTTTGAAATAATTTTAGATTTATAGATGAGTTGCAAAGGTGGTGCATAGTATTTCTATATATACCCTGTACCCAAATTCCTTTTTTTTTTTTTTTTTTTTTTGTCTTTTTCGTGACCAGCACTCAGCCAGTGAGTGCACTGGCCATTCCTATATGGGATCCGAACCCGCGGCGGGAGCGTCGCCGCGCTCCCAGCACGGCACTCTACCAAATGCGCCACGGGCTTGGCCCCCAAATTCCTTTAATGTTAATCAACATCTTAAATATATCTATGGTGCATTTATCAAAACTAAGAAATTAGTATTGTATAATACTTTAGTTTACTTAGAGTTAAGTATTCCAGACTTTATTTGAATTTCCCCAGTTTTTCCACATTGATTTTCTCCAGTTATTCCATATGTCCTTTTTCTATTCCAGGATCCAGTCCAGGATTCCATATAGCATTTAGATTTGGCATACTTTTAATAGTCAAAGAAGTGAGAAAAAGTAATTGCGGATGCTTTCTGAATGAAGACTTGTGAAATTGACTTCTGACAAAGAGCAGATTGTGTGAGGAAATGATCAGAGAAAGACAGTGAAAAGGAAGAAAATGGAAAATAAAGTGTTGTTATCCTGGAGTATAATGACCAGACTTCCAGATAACATTTTCCATTTGTGGTGGATAGCATTTTCTGAAGTTCTTGAATTTAGTTTGTAGAGTGTCTTACGATTACCAATTCATGAAATATATGTAAACACAAATTGCAATTGGGCATGAGTTTTAACCATTTAAGATAAGGTGGCCTGTAAGTTAGTAACTACATTTGCCAGCTGGTAAAAGATATGTGACAATAATGACTTACCTTTCGGATTTATTCTCTCTTTCTCTTGCAAAAGATATTTATCTAGAGGAGGGCAGGCCAGTCCTGGAATAAAGTCATCAGGGAACTAGGCCTTTTCTGTGTTTATATTTTGTGATCTTTAGCAGGTGGCTTCTATCTTCACCATAGGGCCATCGTTACAAAATGGCTGCAGGAACTCAGCCATCATGTCTATCAGACAAGAAGGAGAAAGGGAAGGGGTATGCCTCCTAGTTTAGTCAGCTCCCTTCAATGAGCTTCCACAGAAGCTTCCATCTGATGACTTCTTCATGTCTCATTGGTCACCTCTAGAAGCAAAGGAGCTGGGCCTATTGCTGCCTCAGATAAAATTGGGGTACTATTAGTAAGAAAGAAGTGGAGAATGGATATGGATTAGGCAACTGTTTCTACTATAGGGAGGTAGCTGTGTGGAATGAAAGGTATATTTCTTAGAATTACTAATGGCTCTGGTGAGCTGGTAGGAAATTTAAGTAATTGAATAGTTAAATGCTGCCAGCACATTCTTCAGTTGTGTGTGTGCATGTGTGTCTGTGTGTGTCTGTGTGTCCCCGTCCCTTAGGTTTGAGCCACTTTATGGTCAGTGGTTAACCATGTATTGGCCATAACAGCAGCAACATTGGCTTTGCTTTTTCCATTGTAGGTTGTTGCTCCAGCAAAAACATCAATGAGAAATGGCATTTATTGCCTTGCCACATGTCCTGCCTTTTTGCCTTTCCTTCAAGTCTTTAGTTTTGCAAAGGGAGGCAAGTAATTGTTGAATGCAGGACCAGGTTTCTTAAACCTCTAGCAGTCTTTCAGCGAGCTCCTTTTAATCAGTACCTGAAGTCTAGATTAATGCTGATAAGGCTTTTATTACTCCTGCTGTTGATTTTCCCCCAACATTTCATTTTGAAAATTTTCAAAAGTTCAGAAAAGTTGAAAGACTTGTTCAGTGAACATTCATGTGTACCCATACCTATATTCTAGTCTTAATATTTGCTATATTTGCCTTATCATATATCCATCCATCCTGTTTTTTAATGCTTTTCAAAGTAAGATGTAGACATTAGTATGTTTCAACCCTAAATGTTTCCTGGGATTGATTTTGTATTAAGAAGTATGCTTTCTGTTGCAAGTGACAGAAATCCAACTCAAAGGATTTAAGTTAAAAAAAAAAAAAGAGAGAGAGAGAGAATTATTGATTGACTTGGCTGGAAAGGATAGTGGGGAAGATAAACATGTAGGATGAGCTGTAGGAACTAGGGCCTTAGGGACTGGAACCAAGATTGCTCTCAGAACCATAAACAAAGTCTAGAGGATTGGAGAAAATATTTGCAATATTTGCCTCTGTCTGTGCTGTCTCTCATTTCTGCTTCTCAGTACCTGTCTGCATTTTCTCCTCTAAACACACATTCCCCAAGGCAGTGAAGATGGCTATTGCAGCCCTAAACCATATTCTGCACTATGATCCTAGAGGCCATTTCTCTTCTAGCTCCAGAACAAGATATCCCTGGAAGGGACTCCAGTTGACCTGGCTTACCTCTGGGTAAACCATGATGCGACACTGTGAGTGGAAAGGGACACACAGGGTACGTTACCAGAAGGGATAGAGATGGCAAACATGCTGAGTGGAGTATGTATCTCAGAAAGTTTTCCCACTCATTCTCTTAGGCTAGCATAATCCTGGTACTTGATTAGGAAAGCACAAAGCAGAACTGCAAATGCAAAAATCCTAAATAAAACAATAGTACATTGAATTTAGAAGTATAGTAGAACAATACTACTTCATGTACAAGTAGGATTTGTCCCAGAAATACAAGAATTGTTTGTTATTAGGAAATCTATTAACAAAATTAACAGACTGCTAGATGACCCCAAAAAACATCTACTTAAAATTTAACACTCATTCCTGATTTAAACCAGCTAATATAATAAGGTTCCAGCTAATTAGATAAGCAAAAGAAATAATCTGTTGTCTGTATTATTGAAGTGTAGACTCTTAGTTGGTCTCACAGGTTCAATTTTTATCCCCCTTCAGTTTGTTTTCAACATGGCAAATAGAGATCTTATTAAAAAGTAAGTAATTTCATATGTCTTTTCAAAGCACTCCAAGTAAAAGCTCAAATCTACAATAAGACCTTAACTAATCTGCCTCTCCACACCCCCCACATTTTTTTTTTTTTTAACTTCATCTCCTACTACTTCTTCCTTACTTACTCTGCTCCAGCTACACAGGTTTCAGGGACACTCCCACTTCAGGGTCTTTGCACTTGCTGCATAGCTTGTTCTTTCACTACTTTCATGTTTTGTGCAAACGTACTCTTGGTGAGGCCTTTCCTGATCTCTGTTTTTAAAACTGCAATCCACCTTCCTTTTTGGACTTACAGCGTCCTACTTATCACCACATGCCAAATGTATTTTACTTATTTATTTTGTTTATCCCTCTTCCTCTCCGCCCATGTAAGTTCTGGGATTTTTGTCACAGGGATTTTTGTCTTTTTGTTCCTTGCTAAATCCCCAATGCTCTGAACAGTGTCTGGCACATAGTAGGTGCTTAATAAAAACTTGATGAATTAATGAGTTGGAATAAAAACTGTAAATACTGAAAATGAAGAGGTAAAAGTGCTGTGATCCACTACCCAGAAAACTGTATAACAGTAGATCAGGCAATTAGAGCTAATCACAATTTAGCAAGTTCTTTGAAAAAATGTAATGAACTCAAGATGACATTCAAAATGTGAACAAAAAATCCCCCCAAAGAACAAAAGGGAACAAAAGCTATAAAATACCTCGGAATCAACTAATAAGAATGTGTAAGACCTGTTTTATAAAGAAAAATATAAAACTTGACACAAGGGTATAAAACAGGAGAGGAAGGAAAGGAGAGACACATCATGTTTCTGAGTGGGAAACTACAAATTCAATACAGATTCTCAATAGAAATTTTTATGGAACTTGACAAGCTGATCTTATCCTTTATCTTAAAGCAAAAATGTTTAGTAAAAGCCATGGAATCTTTGAAACAAAGGTAGAAAGATGTGTCCTAGCAGCTGTAAACGTAATCTATGTACTAGAAAGTTCCAAATGCTAACATACCTTAAAGCTCCGATTATTTTTTTAAGTACTGTTTCTATGAGAATAGATAATTGTATCAAGTATAGATCCAAAAAATAGATGTAGCTATATATAGCAATTTAGCATTGCTACAAGTGGCATTCCACATTAGAGGATTAAAAGGGTCAATATATGGTCAGAAACAATCATTTATTTTTTTCAGAAACAAAGTGCAATTAGATTCCTGCTTCACAAAAGTGAAAAAAGTTCCAGAGGAATAGAGGTAAATATTTTTTTTAAAACTCACACATATCATTAAAATAAAATATTGGCATTTATTATTTTGTTTACAATACTAAGTCGGAACTGCACAAAAGGAAGACATAAAAACCTTAAGCTTAAAGTAAAGATAGATTTAATTCTATAAAACTTTAAAACTTCTGCATGAAAAAGATACCGTAAACAAAGTCTAGAGAATTGGAGAAAATATTTGCTACATATGGCCAAGACACAACTTTTTTAATATGACAAAATATATAAATTATTTAGAAAAAACCCAAATGACTGAATAGAAAGTGGACAAAGAATATAAACATGCACTTATAGAAAAATGAATGTTGATGATCAATAAAGATTTGACAGCCTTTCTAGTGATTAGGGAGAATGTAAATTATAACTGATAATTCTAATTCTCACCATTAGATTAGCATTAGTTGAACTGTGGTAACACTTGGGTTAGAAAGTTGTAGGGGAACAGGTACTCTGCCATATTGTAGGTGAATGGTTTAAGAGAACAGTTTGGCAAGATCTATGAAAATTTAAAGTGCAGATACCTCTTAACCTGGCAGTGCTGCTTTTAGATTTCTTCTTTGCAGAAACTTTTGTACTTGTGCCAAAGATAGATATATAAGGTTGCTCACTGAAGCACTGTTTGCAGTAGCAAGCAAAAATAATAAAAATCCTGAATGTACAATTGTAGTGGCCAGTTAAATAAAAACAAAATAATGTAGTACAGCAATTTTTAAAATGAGGTTCAGTTATATGTTTTAAGTTGGGAAGATCTCCAGGGTATGTTAAGTAAAATAAACATGTTGATGAGCAGGTACATATCTTATGATTTTGTGTATGTAAAAACAAACACCCCCTCTCCAAAAAAACCCACCCAAACTATGTATTACTGAGAAATCCATACTAAATCGTTCATATCAGTTTTCTATGATGAGAATCAGATTGGTATGAAGATTCATTTTGTAAAACGTTAAAAACACAAAGCATTCAGAATATAAGGAGACTATATTAGTGTTTTAATTGTTTAATATTCAAGATTTAAAAGTTACTGTAAATTATGGAGGAAAACCAGGTAAAAATAAAATTTTTATTTTTTCCGTCCATTTCTCAAGAATCAGAATAATGAAATACAAACAAACAAGAAAACATACCTGGCTGTTCATACAGCTATTGTTATAAAAGCAGTGAGCTGTGAGTTAACTGATACGTATAAGATGGAAGATGGGAAGAGCAGAGATGATGGTTTAGAATTCAAAAATATTGTACCTATGGCTAACTTTATTGTCAGGAAAACAGTGAGGTGTAGCACAAAGAAAAAGTTCAAAGTCAGGGTACCTGATTGCTCGGGCTCTAGTGGTGGTAATCTTTATCAGCCTTGTGATCTTGGGTAAATTTCATCTGTTTAGGTCTTGCTTTCTTCATCTTGTCATCCATTATGTCTATATTCTGAGTCTGAATCCAGGGTAAATCAGAAATAAATTATAGTCTGAAAGCAGTAGATTTGGTGTAAGCTGCCTTATTGGGTCTGCTGAATCTATACGTCTTCTAAAGATAGAACTTTGTAAAGTCATGTGTGACCACAGGCCATCTACCCAGGTTGTGCCAGCCATGCTTAGGTAGACCTGGAAACTAGAAGGCAGTGTTATTGTTGGGTTTGGTGTATGTATGAAAGCTTCTATTAAAAAAAAGACTGATTGGATTATCCAACAAACTCATAGTGGTGACCTCTGGGGATGAGGATCAATGAAGACTTTAGTTTTATATCTAATATTTTAGTTTTCCTCCCAAAAGGATAATAAATTAACATTTTACATACATAATTCAAAAAATCACTCATGTAGATAAAAGCCAATATGCCAGAATGTTAATAGTAGTTAATTTCAGGTGCTGGGAATATGGGTGATTGTGGTTTTCTTTGTATTTGTCACTTTTTTTTTTTAGTGCAAAGGTAAATAATTCAGTAAGTGGCACATTTCATGGTTAAGTGACAAATAATAGGCTGTGTTCTGGTCAAAAATTAAATTTCGAAAAGGAAGGAAGAAAATGTACAAAGGAAAAAAGAACTGAATTTAGTTTTACTGATTTGACAAGAAAATAAGAAACACTAATTAGGATGATGTTTAACTGTGGTAAGAGGAAGATATTTCTTCATTTTATATGCTGCCACTTTATTTGGCCAAGACACTTGCAGGAAAGAAACCTCTGTTTTCAGTATTGTCTTGGCTTTCTACAGCAGTAGAGGGGAAACTGTTTGTTTCTTGCTCACATGACCTGTTCATGTTTTTTGTCACTGGCCAGCTGTAAGTTTGAAAACCAAATAGCTCTTGGTAACCTTGGCAGCCAGTCAGCCAACTGTCCAGATGGGTTGGAAAATGGGCCAGAAGACCAACTCGAAGAAATATTTCTTGTGCAGAGAATGATTACAAGAGCCATCTTCTGTTAAACATAAAAAAGCAGGGAGGGGCAGGTAATCGTCATTTCCCAGGGAAAGAAGTTTTGTTACTTTAATTTTGATTGTTTTGCTGTTTCTGCCCTGCTGCTTCTAAAACCTTGAGTTACTCCACATGACCCCTTTCCACCCAGCCCTAAATTATGAGAATGTTCAAACAATACAGAAAAGATGAAAGAATAGTATGATGAATATTTGAATACTATGTAGTACACCAATAGTACAGTGAATACTTGAACACCACATAGATTCAACAATTTTTAACATTTTGCCACATGTGATTTATCTTTTTTTCCCACCCTCAATCTTTCTTCTGTTATGTTAAGTCTTTTTGAAGTAAGTTTCAGACATCATGATACTTCACTCCTAGGAATTTCCTCATAAATCTGCTAAGAAAAAGGATTCTGTATACCACAATAACTTTATCTTATCTAAGAAGAGTAACAGTAGTAGATCCCTAATAGCATCAAATACCCAGTCTTTATTCAAATTTTCCCGAATGTCTCATGTGTTTGCTTGTTTTTTTTCTTTTTTTATCAAATTAAGGTTCAGACATTGCATTTTTTTGTTGTTCTTTAATCTCTTTTACATGACAATAGTTTTCCCTCTGTGTCGTTTTTTGTTTTACATAACATTGATTTTTTTTTTACTTCTGAAAAAAAATTTTTTAAATTGTGTTAAAATACGCACAACACAAAATTCACCATCTTAACCATTTTTAAGTGTACAGTTCACTGGCAATAAGTATATTCATATTGTTAGACTAAAGTCACTGCCATCCATCCACACAACTCTTTTTATCTTGCAAAACTGAAACACTGTACCTATTAAACAATCATTTTCCACCCCTTCTTCTGCCAGCCCCTGGCAACCACCATTCTACTTTCTGTCTCTATGAAGTTGTCTGTTCTAGGTACAGTAGTCAGTCCCTCCTTATCTGCCATTTTGCTTTCGGAGATTTGTTACCAGTGGTAAACCATGGTTAACATATTAAATGGAAATTACAGAAATAATTCATAAGTTTAAAATTGCTCACCAGTCTGATTTGCATGATGAAATCTCATGCTGTCCTGCTCTGTCCTGTCTGGGATGTGGGGCATCTCTTTGTCCATTGTATCCGTTCTGTGTATGCTACCTGCCCTTTACTATATGGGAAAAACCACAGTGTATATAGGGTTTGGTACTATCTGTGGTTTCGGGCATTCACTAGGATTCTTGGAACATATCCCCCACAGATAAGGGGGGATCATCATACCTTATAAAAGAGGAAGCATACAATATTTGTCCTTTTGTGGCTGGCTTATTTCACTTAGTATAATGTTCTCAGAGTTCATCAGTGTTATAGTATGTTTCAAAACTTCCTTCCTTTTTGAGACTATTCAATCTTTATATTCCATTGTATGTATATATCACGTTTTGTTTATCCAACGACTTGGGTTGCTTCCACCTCTTGGCTATTGTGTATAGTGCTGCTGTGAACATGGGTATACAAATATCTCTTCAAGTCCATGCTTTCAATTATTTTGGGTTTATGCCCAGAACTGGAATTGCTGGATCATATGGTAATTCTATTTTTAATCTTTTGAGGAACTGCCATACTGTTTTCCAAGTAGCTGCACTATTTCACATTCCCACCAACAGTGCACAAGGGTTCTATTTTTTCCAAATCCTTGACATTGCTTGTTATTTTCTGGGTTTTTTTGATAATAGGCACCCTATTAGGTGTGAGGTGGTATTTCATCATGGTTTTGATTTGCATTTCCCTAATGATTAGTGATGCTGAGCATCTTTTCATGTGCTTATTGGCCACTTGTATATCTTCTTTGGGGAAATATCTATTCAAGTTCTTTGCCCATTTTTGAATGAGATTATTTTTTGTTGTGGAGTTACAGGAGTTCTTCATATAGTCTGGCTATTAACCCCTTGTAATATACGTCCTTGCAAAAATTTTCTCCCGTTCAGTGAGTTGCCTTTTCACTCTGTTGATTGTGTTCTTTGATGCACAGAAGTTTTTAATTTTGGTGTAATCTAAGTTGTCTATTTTTCCTTTTGTTGCCTGTGCTTTTGGTGTCATATCCAAGAAATCATTGCCAAATCCAATGTCATGAAGATTTTCCCTTAGGTTTTCTTTTAAAAGTTTTATAGTTTTAGGTTTATATTTAGGTGTTTGATCCATTTTGAGTTAATTCTGTGTATATAAGGTAAGGGTCCCAGTGATGTCAGAAGTAGGGTCTAGGTGGTCCAACAGTTGGCTGCAACCCACTCTGTCTCCTTATCAGGTTCTTGACTCTGCCACAGGCAAGAATTCAAGAGCAGAGTCACAGTACAAAATGAGAACAAGTTTAATTAACATAATGAATTAGAGATACAGATTTCACAGAGAGAGTGCAGCATAGCTTCAGAGACTAAACAGGGCCCTGAGTTTAATACTCAAGTAAGAAATACATACTTAAAGTTCAGTACAGAGTACAGGCTGGCTCAAGAGAATGATAAGCTGCTTGCTGAAAGTAAGTCTGATACAAAAAGAAAGAAATACACACTCTGCAGGCAGACTGTGGGCTGGCTTCAGGAGAGTGAGCAACAGCCCTGCCTTCTGCTGTGAATTGGCTTTTATAGTTTTGTTGCCTAATGAATATTCAATGAAGAGGGTGGTTCTCAGTTATGTAAAATAGCCTTGCACATGCTCAGTTGTTTTCTTGGAGCATGTTCATTGGTAAAATCCTGTCACATACCCCAGGCATATTCAAGAATATTCTGTGCTCTCTAGCACCTCTAGTGGAAGGTCATTCAGTTACCAGGGTTATATAACCCCTCTCTACTGAGCATGCCCAGCCACTGGTTTTGCATAAGCCAGTCCCTTGTGGTCTCATTTTCCCTGTGTTGGTGCTGAAAATAGGTCTAACTGGCAACAATAGCTTTCCTCTAGGGGAGGGCCTCTAGGAGGGGCCTGAGACCTTGGCAAATGACTTGAAACCCAGAGGCGTGTCCTGTAATCACAGCCCAGGGAAACTGAGCACCTCCTATATCACAATTTCATTCTATTGTGTGTGGATAGTTTTCCCAGCACCATTTGTTGAAAAGAGTGTCCTTCTTCATGGAATAGTTTGGCATCCTTGTCAAAAAATCTTTTGACTGTATATGTGAGGGCTCTCATTTTGTTTCATTGGTCTGTATGTCTATCTTATGCCCGTACCACACTGTTGATTACACTGTCGCTTTGTAGTCAGTTTTAATATAGGGAATTGTGAGATCTCCAACTTCGTTCTTTTTTTTTTTTCTTCAAGACTGTTTTGGCTATTTGGGGTCCCTTGAGATTCCATATGAATTTTAGGATGGAGTTTTCTGTTTCTGCAAAAACCATCTTTGGGATTTTGATAAAGACTGCACTGAATCTGTGGATTGCTTTGATTAACAATATTTCAGCCTAACAATATTAAGTCTTCCAATCCACAAACAGAGGATGTCTCTCTATTTATTGGTGTCTTCTCTAATTTCTTTTGGGAATGTATAACTGGTCCAGTTTCTCTGAACCCTCACCAGCATTTGGTATTGTCACTGTGTTTCATTTTAGCTATTCTAATAGATGTGTAGTAATATCTCCTTGTGGCTTTAATTTGCAATTCCCTAACGGATAATGATGTTGAACACGTTGTCATGTGCTTATCTGCCATTTTTGTATCCTCTGTGTTGAATTATTTCCTCATGCCTTTTGCCCATTTTATAATTGGATTGTTCATATTTTATTGTTGAGTTTTGAGAATTCATTATGTATTCTACATGTGGTCCTTTTTCAAATATGTGGTTTGCAGATATTTTCTCCCAGTCTGTAGCTTGTCTTTTCATTCTTTCAACAGAGTCTTTCATGGAGCAAAGGTTTAAACTTTTGATGAAGTTCAAGTTATTTTTATTTGTGTTTTTTGTGTTTGTGTTTTGTTTTTGTTTTTTTATTTGTGTTTTGTTTTGGGGTTTTGGTGCTTGGCCAGCACGGGGATCCAAACTCTTGATCTTGGTATTTACAACTTTGTACTCTAAGCAACTGAGCTAACTGGCCAGCCCCATATTTTTTTTTCATTTGAGGGTCACACTTTTTGGTGTCAAGTCTAAGAATTCTTCACCAAACCCTAGGTACTGAGTATTTTCTTCTAAAGGATTTTATAGTTTTACATTTTACATTTAAATCTGCAATCTATTTTGAGTTAATTTTTGTATAAGGTATAAGGTTTAGGTTCATGTTTTTGCCTATGGATATCCAGTTGCTCTTGCACCATTTATTGAAAAAATTATTCTTCCTCCATTGAATTGCTTTTGCACCTTTGTTATAAATTAGTTGGCTGTACTTGTATGGATCTATTTCTGGCTACTGTATTCTGTTCCATTGTTCTTTGTGTCTGCCCCTCAGCTAATACCACTCAGTGTCGATTACTTTAGCTGTGTAGTAAGTTTTGACATCAGGTAGTGTGATTCCTCTCACTTTATTTTTCTTTTTCAACATTTATTTATTTTTTTTTAGCTAATCTAGGTCTTTTGCCTTTCCATATAAATTTTACAATAATCTTTTCTACATCTACAAAAAATCTTGGATTTTGATAGGAATTATGTCAGACTTGTATGATGGTACTTCAAAAAATTTGTGAAAAAATAGAATTAAAAGATAGTGTGAATCTTTCCATGAACTTTATGAAGTACCCTTGTGTATCAGTTTAAATATTGATATCTGTGCTATGTTGAGACTTCCAATCTGTGAACATGGTATGTCACTCCATTTACTTATATCTTTAATTTTTTTATTCAGTGTTTGTAGTATTTAGCATGTAAGTCCTTTGCATGTTTTATTAGATTTATACCTAAATATTTCATTTTTTGAGAGATTATAAATGGTATTATATTTTAAATTTTGGTTTCCGTGTATTCATTACTTTCATATAGAATTACAAATAATTTTTGTATGTTGATCTTGTGTCTGCAGCCTTGTTGAACTCAATTATTAATTCTAGGATTTCTTTTGTAGATACCTTGAGATTCCCTACCATCATAGACCATCATGTCATCTGCAGATAGGCCATATCTGCAAATAAGTACAGTTTTCTTTCTTTCTTTTTAATCTATATGCTTTTTATTTCCTTCTCTTGCCTTATTCTGTTGGCTAGAGCTTCCAATATTAATGTTAAATAGGAGTGATGAGAGCAGACATCCTTACCTTGTTCCTGATCTTAGAGGAAAAAATTTGGTCTTTTACAATTACATATAATTCCAAACTTTGCTTGGGAGTATTTTTTGGATATTCTTTATCAAGTTGAGGAAACCAGTCTATTCCTCATTTTCTGAGTGTTTTTATTGTGAATGAGGGTTGAATTTTGTCAGATGATTTTTCTGCATCACTTATATGGTTGTGTGATTTTTCTTCTTTAGCCTATTAATATGATATATTACATTGATTGATTTATGCATAATGAATCAGCCTTGGGTGTCCCTGGGATAAGTTCCACTTGGTCATGGTATATAATTCTTTTCAGATGTTGCTGAATTCTCTTTGCTAATATTTTGTTAAGGGTTTTTACATCTATATTCATGTTGAATATTGGTTTGTAGGTTTCTTTTTTCTTTTTTTGTACCGTCTTTGTCTAGTTTTGGTATCACTTGGAAGATTGTGAAAGTCTTGATGCAAGACAGTGATAATAACCACTAAGTCATGGGGTGAATGAGTTGGGTTGTGGAACGTCAAAAAGAATCCAGTGGGGCAAAGGAGTTCAGGGAATTAAGGAAGGGAAATAGTGTTGTTTGGCTGGAAATACTATTGTTTGGGTGAGGGTAGGGAAGTGTACTGGAGCAGATTCAGTAAGTGGTAGAGATGAAGCCTGATTGTCATGGATAGAACAATTAGTGTAGTTGGTTTGTGGAGGATCTAAGTTAATGATGATGTGGTAGGGCTGGGACTATATTGACTGTAGGGAGAAGATTAAATATAAGAGTATTAGAGAGTGAATAGTAGAGGCAGATCCTGGACCTGGAAATGATGAAGAGACCAGGTAGAAAGATCAGTCTTGAATAGGAAATTGGGCACCTCTCTTTGGGGCTTCTAGGAAGGAGGGAGTGGATATGGAGAAAATGGATCCTTAGAAATAATATTAATGTCTGAGAGTGCCTCTCCTCTCACTTTGCTTGAGAGCAAGGGGATATAGGGCTGAAGGAATAATAGACTTGCATAGAAATGGGAGCAAGTATCCTCTGCTGACACTCTCCACAGAGGTAACTATGGGGATGAATTAGAGCTTTGTTTAGGTCCTTGGAACAATTTTTGGTTTTTGTGTGTTTTTTGTTTGTTTTTGTTTTTGAGACAGACTGATAAAGACCACAGTTATGGCAAATAGTGTAGAAACTCTTCTTTGAATCCTCAAAAATGAGAAGTCATTGGAAGTTCTTGGAATCAGCTGCTGAGTCTCAGTCCTTTCCAGTATTGACCATGAGAGGGCCTTTGGCTACATCCTTTGTTGAGCCAGAGCGCCACTGACCATCCAGTTCATAATCAACAGTCCAGACTTTGTCTTCAGACCAATTCTACATAATCTCTTCCAGAAAATGGAAGAGATGGGGACCCTTTCCCATTCATTTTATGGTTCCTTTACCAGAATCAGACAAGCACCAATTTCTGTCCTTAGCAAAGTGATTTCTTTTCCTCATGTCTTCATTGTAGTACACTCACACGACATGTTGCTATTCTCCTGAGGCTGTGCTGGCACTCAGGGAACTGTTTCTGTTCTTGTTGCAGTTGCAGCCGACTCCGCCAGGTTCAGAGCATCCTGACCCAGAGCAGCAAGTCTCGGCCTGATGGGATCCTCTGCATCCTAGGTCAGTGCTTTTAACAAGGTGGGACTCAAGGCTGGGACAACTTGATTTCTTGTTCACAGGAAGTGGTAATAGTATCATCGTGAGATAAGCTGTGAGATAGTGTCTTCTCCTAGCTCTCATTCCCCTGAAATCTGTTGCTGTTTTAATGAACTTGAATGAAATATCAGTCAGATAGCGAGCTTTTACCATTCTTGGAGCTTCTTTTTGCCCCAACCCCTCCTCTTAGCCTGACATAGACAGATACCTCCAGCTGCCTCCTGCCCTTGACATTTCTCTCTTGTTCAAAGCCATAGGTCTGGGACTTCACAGATACCTAAGAACCAGGTAGTATATATACCTGAGGCATTGAGAGGCAGCCCCACTAGACTGTAAGCTTCATGAGGGCCATATGCAGGCATGTTCACCAGCATACCCCAGTATCCAGTATAGTGCTAGGCCTTGAGCCTTGTATTTGTGAAATGATGGGTGTTTGTGGTTCCAGTCACTTGTCTTCTTTTTCACATCTTTGAGATCTTTTCAAATCACCTTAGTCTGCCTTTATTTGATCCCACATGTTTTGGTAAAGATCTCTTCGAGAAGTGAATATTTTTCTGACCCTATTCTTAGGCCAATTGAAAGTATTCCAATTTTCAGAGATTAACAGCCTCAATAATCTGTGCTGTTTGATTGTTTCAACTATATAGATCTTGGAATCCAAGTTAGGGTACCTGATGCTGAGGCCTGTTTCTTTCACAGAGAATTGCTTAGTTTGGTTTCTGGCACAAAACTGGTCTGAGCTGCTGCCTTTAACTTGACCATCACAGTTTTGCTGAGTAGGGGCAAATTATTGGGACTCATTTGCTCCCCTTAGAACAGTACAGCTGATCAGATCCTTTTTTGCCTCACAGGAATCGATAGCAGGTACAATGAAGGCTGCAGAGAGCTGGCAAATTATCTTCTGTTTGGTTTGTACAATCAGAATACTAGTGATTTTGAGAAAACGGGATTTTCTGAAGAAGTTCTAGATGGTAAGTACATAATGGTAAATTCTGTGCGAGAGAGGTCTGGCTTGTTTATTTCTTTGTATCCTTATTTCATGGTCTTTTTATGGGAAAATATCAAATTTAAAATAGTCCAAAGCCCCAGTGAATTTTTGCTTTTTTAATAATGAAAATAGCATTTATTCGTTGCTGATAAGTAATATGCTCCTGTTGGTCACCTGCTGGATGATAAGAAACTAGCAATAGTAGTTTTCAGAATATATTTGCTGGGTTAATCAGCTTTAGGGAAAAAAGTAAACATCAGTGTTTGGCTTTATTTCTTGTTAGCAAGGTACTGGCTCTCCTCTTAATTGCCCACTGCTTCTTCACGCTGAAGGTTTCACATTATGTGTTGTTGTCCTGTGAAAACACTTTCATTTGTGAAGCAACGATGACCCTGTAGGCTACTCCTGCAAGAAAGACTTCATGTGGATCTTCAGCTGATGAACAAAGGCTCTTTGTCCTGCTGTCTCTGGGAATTGTTTTCTATGTGACTTTAATTCATGATGATGCCTCTGAGTACAATGCAAGCTTTCTGCTTACGTTCCCTTTCCTCAGCTCTGAGACACACTGCCTGTGTTGATGCTGCTGTGGGCTGTTGCCCAGGAGCTATCTCTGATATCACATACTTAGCATCATGACTTGTCTGCCAGATGGGTCAGGAGACACAGAAATAGACAAATAAAGCTGGACAAGAGACAGACCACTCTTGCGAGGCAGCTGGGGGAGGTACAAAAGCAAACATCTGATGTGGAATAATGTTGCTGTGGGTCTAGTGCAATGGTTCTCAACTGGGGGCAGTTTTGTCCCCCCGGGGACATTTGGCAATGTCTGAAGATATTTTTGGTTGTCAAAACTGGGCAGGGGATGCTACTGGCATCTAGTGGACAGAGGCCAGGGATGTTGCTAAACATCCTATGGTGCAAAAGGCAGTAACCCACAACAAAGAATTAAACTGTCAGTAGTGCCGAAGTTGAGAAACCCTGGTCTAATATATGTGAAAATTCTTCTGTGGTAAAGTCCATAAATGTATTAATTTTTATACATTGATTAAACCTTTCCTTTTTGTTAGGGAGTCCAGAAAGAGTAGACTGAAATTATTCCTTCCGTTATATTTTTTTCAATTCAAATTTGGTTTCAGATTTTGATTTAAAACAATTTTTCCTTATACTGTACAGCATCTGTTGGTTTGGAAAGAAATAATCCTGGCAGCTTGTAGCAGCCACATAATTTCACTGCAGCCAAGATTGCTAAGGATGTTACAGTATTGAAATTAAGGAATAGTTTAAATACTCAGAGATGTGCTTTTTTGCTTATCTTTGTGTTTATCTTGTCACTTGGCACAATGTGTGCTTAGGAAATGAGCATTTTCTTCCAAATTAATAAATTCATTTTTAAATCCAAGAAGTTACAAAGCTGAAATCTCTAGCCTTATATGCTTCCACATTTCAATCTCTGATTATATGAGAAGAAAAGCCAACATGGGGGATTTATTTTAAAAAGAAACTTTTAAAACAGTTCACGTATTTATCCCTATTTTCATATGCTTTCTTCTTCTTTTTTTTTAAAGATGACTGGTAAGGGGATCTTAACCCTTGACTTGGTGTTACCAGCACCACACACTCCCGAGTGAGCCACAGGCCGGCCCATATGCTTTCTTCTTTTACCTGTCTGTACACTCTGTTAAACTTTTGTTCATAATGGTGACATCAGAGTCCTATGAGATTCTGAGAATGCTTAATTAGGTCTAGTAGCTGTTCTGTTACATCTTTTATTAGATACTAATTCTTCACAGTATGTTACACTTTAGTGTAGTATAATATACACCAGAAGCCCCCATTCTTTCCAGGTGACATCAAACTCTCATAAGCAGGTAGTCTAAAACTGATTCAGGACAGGGCTCTTTGGAAGGGGTGTGTGAGGAAGACCAGTATTCTGAGAGATGAGAGGGGGCCCTCCTTTTCCACCCTTTACTATCCTTTGACTCTAGTGCTTGCCTGAGAATCAACTGTGAAGAGGCTGCTATGTACTGTATTCTCTAGAAACTCTGGGTCTAACCAGGTATGGAGCTCAGAGTGGCTTAAAAGGCCAGAATCATGGAGCTTTATTTCAGGAGTCTACCTAGCTGTGTGGTCATCTGTGGTCAGTATTTATTGAGTTTATAATATGTTTTCATAAAACATGGTATGTTACACTGTATTACTGTGTTGGCATTACCCTAAACCTGCTGCGTCTGATGCTCCCCTCCCCCGTGTGCCTTTCTCAGAGCCAGCTACCTCTTCCAACAACTTCTAGCTTCATCTTGTTAGACCGAGGTCTAATGGCTCTGGTTTCTTGGGAGCCATGGAATGGAGCCTCTGTTTTTTTTCTGGAAGTATGATTGCTTTCATTCTCAGTGTTCAAATTGCTTTAATATTCCTGCCCCATTCCATGGCTCTTCTGTTTACCTGGGTTTATTTGTACCTTTAGGCATGCTTTACTTACTTGACCCACCAATGTTGATGACTATTTCTTAAATCTGTGAGCTGCTGATCTATTTACAGAAGCCCTTTCCACTTGCCTCTACTTCCTTCCTCCCAGTCTTGTACAAAGTTCACCACTATACACAGTACCCCTTGTCAAAGCTGACAGGCAGCATCCTTGGGCCTACAATTACCTTGAGCCAGATGAGCCAACAGCCAAGAACTTTAGACACTGATGTCTGTGGGAGAACTAGTCACTGGACATATTTAGTTCTATTTTCCTGCCTTAGTGGATTTAGCCTGTGGAGTTTCCATTTGGTATTTATCTTTGCAGTGAAATACATAGCTGTGTTTAGTACCACAGACTTGACTGTGTTGAACACCATGCTTCAGTAGGTGAAGGCTGTTCTTTTGACTTATTCTGTGCTTGTATTGCCATACCAGAAGGCCACAGTGTGGGAGCATTGCATGGATGCTAGGAAATCCTTGCTGTCAATGCTTGAAGGTTCTAAAGTCACTGTCAAGCACTGTAGTGGATTGAATTATGTCTCCCCCAAACTCCCTGAAGCTTGAATTGTGTCCCCCAAATTTTATGTGTTAGAAACTTAGCCCCCGCTGTGAATGTTAAGAGGGTGGGAAATCCTACTATGGTAATTGAAAGGTGGAGCCTTGAAGAGGTGATTGGGTTGTAGGACCATGCAGTAGTGAATGGATTAAAAATGGTGGTCAGGGGCGTGGTTCTGAGGGCTTTAAAAGAAGAGGAGAGTCTGTCTCTCTCTCTCTCTGCTTCCACCATCTTGCAATGTGAGACACCTGGGTGGCTATTGCCACCACCAGATGGACTTTGGACTTCCCAGCCTCAGAAACTGTAAGCAAATAAATTTCATTTTCTTTATAAATCACCTAGTTCCGTGTATTCTGTTATAAGCAACACAAATGGACTAATACAAGCATATTGCCTAATTAAATAATTTTCAGTTTAAAGTTTTGTAACATTGTTGTTGAAGTAGTTTTAATGGTTTTACTCATTATGTGGGCAGAAATTGTCTAAAGGAAATGCCTTTGACAATCTTATGTTTTGATTTTGTTTTTCTTACAGATGTAATTATATTGATTAAATCAGATAGTGTCCATCTGTACTGTAATCCTGTAAACTATCGCTATCTCTTACCCTATGTGGCACATTGGAGAAATCTGCATTTGCACTGCATGACAGAAAATGAGGTAAGAAGAAAAGATAGAATAAGTACTTAGATATACTCAGAGAATACTCTTTAAGGAAAGTGTTGATCTAGAACAGGAGGCCCCTAAAAAAAATCAAATTACAGAGTGTGGTTGCACAAAAAAAGTTATTTGTTTGAAGTAGAAAGTTTCATATTTCATTATGAGGCTGCCTTATAAATTCAGTGCCTGAAGGAGACAAGACGGGGCTATGGCCCTAGTAGTAGGCTTGTGAACCCCCCTTCCTACCCACTGCTTTATCACCAGCCTGAGCCCCATCTCTCAGGGGACTAGTGCCTAGGGACTGCCCTAGGAGAATTTTTAAGCTTTGTGATATTCCCATGTTTAGATTTTGTGGTATCTGTTTCTGTTTCCCTTTGGGCCCTTTTCAAGGGTTTGGCTGGAAATCAAATTGGGATTTGAGATTTGGGATTTCATGAAAGTCATGTCCCTGATATTGGTCAAGAGCCCTTCTTTCCATGTGAGCATTTGAGGGAGTTTTCAGGACAAGTTTTATTTAATGTATTTAGGTCTCCTGATCCATTTTGAGTTGCTTTTTGTGCACGATATGAGATAAGGGAATGGCAAGTGTTTCTGACCAACAAGTACAAAAGTTTGGCTTTGTAAACAACCGCTTGGGTGTAGTCCCTATAAATGTCATTTGAGACAACGCTGATAAAATACAGACAAAATATGAGACTTTGTAGAACGTCTTATCAGAGACTGTTTTCCTTTTAATTCTCTTCTTTAGTATGAAGATGAGGAAGCTGCAGAGGAATTTAAAATTGCTAGCTTTGTGGATATGGTTCGAGACTGTAGTAGAATTGGCATACCTTACAGCTCTCAAGGTGAGTATCTGACAGCAACCCATTTAAGAACCTTTCTTGGATGGTGTATGAATTGAATCTCCCTATTTCTCCTTTCATTGGAGGCATTCAGCTGGGAAATCCCTTGTTCCATTTTTGCTAAAGGCAAGCCATCAAGCAGAATGAAACTTGGGAACTTTCCTATGCAAGCTTGTAGTCATAACTGTGTAGTTTCTACAGCAGGCCAGCAGGCCAGCTATGGTCAGGTAGAAGAACTAAGAGATTTAGCACAATTGACATCTAGTCTATATCACTTATTGTACATAGAGTGTAAATATACGGCCTCTTGGTAGTAAGAAATAGTAATTTGGATAGCTTTAAAAAAACATGCTGACAGTGAGGTTCCAAAATGATGTGTATGATACAGGAAGAATGCAACAGATTTAGCAGAGCTTATTTTGTAACAAAAATAAAAAAGCCCTTGCACTTCAAAGCTATTGTTACCAGAAAGGAAAAATTTTTGTCTTGGTAATTTTCCCCTGAGGAAGTTGATTGGCTCTGTTACTTAAGGGAGAGGAGCCAAGTTTGGGTCTGTTAATTGTATCCAGTAAATGATGCAAGCCAGATGTAATAGACTACTATTTACTCATTTATTTTTTTACTTAATTACTTACTTAGGAAACCGAATTGTGAAAATATCCTGTAGAGAAATCTGAATTTATGTAACTTGTTTATGGTTTGAATTTTCCTTGGCTTTCATATTGTATTCCTAGTTTCGATATCTAACCATTTTATCTGTTTGAATTTTATTTTGCAAGATGAGGTCCTAATGAACTTATGAGAAATGATCCTAACTACATTAGATCAGGTTTAGACTGTTATATCAAGGATGGTATTTGATATGCGTTGTTGTATTTGATTCCTGTAGGTCACTTGCAGATATTTGATATGTTTGTGGTGGAGAAATGGCCAATTGTACAGGCCTTTGCACTTGAGGGCATTGGAGGGGATGGATTTTTTACCATGAAATATGAGGTATGTATGAAAAGCAGTATGCCTTGTTTTTGTCTGCCACTGGGCTGTTTTTATGCATACCTACAATGTGGATATGCATTATTATAACACTCTGAAAAGCTGGCAGTTACCTTCCAAGGTCATGGAGCAACTTAGAAGGCTTGAAATGGAAAACAATTGCTGTTAAAGGCTAGTTCCAAACTGAGCCCTGTGTCTTCTCTTCTTGGAGTTCCTCTCCATCCTCCTTCCTCTCTTTTCCCCATTCCAAGTTAACTGTTCTTCCTTTCTACTTCTGTAGCACCCTAGGATAACTCCTGTTACAACTTTTATTGTCCTATTAGTATACATTTGTCACACATCCCCACTCACCCACCCATGCATCCTTGTCTCTGGACTGGAAGCTCCTTGAGTACAAAAACAGAGCCTTTTTGGTGGTGGTGTTGCTATCTCAGAAACTCAAGAACATTGAAAGGTACAGTGCACAATTTTGTGTAAGTACTATGTACTAGAGGAATGGAAGGGTTAGTATTGTGGTAAGAACAATGTCTTTTATTTCGTATTCCTTGCATCTAGGAGGTGACCAATAAATATTTAAGTGAATTAATGAGTGAGTCTGGGAGTGGGGGTTGTCCAGAGTACAGATTAGGGAGAATGGCCTGTTAGGTTAGCTGCACAACCGCAGACATCCATGTGCCTCCATAGGATCCTTACTGAAATGACCTGCCCCCGCCCAGTACAGGAAACCAAGGAGGGGGAGCATTGTTATGCTAGAAATAGGAGCATGCTGTTAGAGAGAGAGAGAAAGTAGGACCTTTAGAAGCAAGGCACAGGCCTAATTTCTAGCACTCTTTCTGAGAAGTACTAGTGTCCCTGGGAAATGAGTAGATGCTTGCCTGGCAAAACCACAACACACCCTTTAATGTGGAGCAGGATGAGCTGTAAGGCATACCACCTGGACTCCACTTTTCCTGCTCCAAAACCACAGTATTCTCATGTTGACTAGTAGTAGCAGAATATCAGCAAGGCTATGGAAGCTGCCCCTGACAGGAAGTAATGCTCTCTAATTTAGAAGAGTAGGATCCTGAAGGGAGGCAGTCCATAGGCATAGAGGAAGCTTAACATTTTTACAATAATGGTAATATTTATTTTTAATTAATTATATGAATTAGGCATTTATAGAGTGCCAGGAACTGTTCTAAGCACTTCCTGCGAATTGACCAATTTAATTCTTACAATACCTACCTTTTAGGTAGGTACTATTTAATATCCCTGTTTTACAGAAAAGTTAAATGAATTTCCCAGAGTCACGGAGCTAGCGAGTGGCAGGGCTGGGGACAGGTCTGGATGGTCTGGCTTCAGAGCCTGTGCCCCTAACCCCTGGGCTGCAGCTAGAATCTCTCCAGAAAGCAGTGCACTGGGAGGCTGCATAGTTGATGCAAGTGAGATAGACTTTCTGGCTCCTGCCTTAAGGTATATCACACCATGAAGTCACATTTAAAAATAACAAAATCCTCTCCCAGAAAACCTTTTGAAAGGTTATATAGATCTTTACTGTAGGGTGGTGTTTTTAGGGGGTGGGATGGACCATGAGGTGGAAACAGCATATATCATGTAGTAAGAGTTCTATAAGTCTTCTTTCAAGGTTCCTTTCTCCAAATCTTGCTCTTCTCTGTAGCTGCTAATTTTCATTTCTCTCAGATACTTTCCTTTCTCCCCTACCTCAGGACTCTTCTTTACCCTGTTCTTGCTAGTCCTTTAAGGTATGGAGCAGTTTGGCCTATAGATGGCTCTGTCAGTATCCTCTTTATTGCATTCTGATGATCTGATGACTTACGTTTATAGACAAACATAAGATCTGCACACTGAAAGGTAGAAATAAGAATTATGAAAAGATTCAATAAAATATAAGAACATAGCACACTACATATAGGGAGAGATCAGGGTGCTTATTTAAAAGATTTTCTCCAGGAAATGAAATAAAAATTGAGAAAAATACCTTTTTTTTTTCGTACTTTTTAAGAATGAAGTTTGGGATTGGAATTGTGGGGGGAAAAAGACTCAAGTATGTAAAAAGAGAAATGAGATGCAGCTGTTGAGCTATCAATTTAAAAGGGATATGGATGACATATAAAGAAAGATTGTAAGAAGCCTCAAAATTCATTAGTAGAATTAAAATTTGCATTAAAACATAGAAGTCAAGGGGCTGGCCCCGTGGCTCACTCGGGAGAGTGCGGTGCTGGTAGCGCGGAGACCGCGAGTTCAGATCCTATATAGGCATGGCCGGTGCGCTCACTAGCTGAGCGTGGTGCAGACCACACCGTGCCGAAGGTTGCGATCCCTTACCGGTCGCAAAAAACCAAACCAAAACAAAACAAAACATAGAAGTCAAATTCAGTACCCTCAAAAAATCTAATCAGGCTAGTTTGATGCTAGTGGGTCATGAGAACTTATTAACATTGTTGTCACTAAAGTTTGAATGTAACTCCCCACTGCTAAATTTGACTGGCTTAAAAAAATCTGATCAGTTGACACACTTGAAAAGCTGTTCTATAGTACAGAGGAAGGAACGAAATAGATTAAATCAGTGGAGAAGAATATGATAATGGAGGATAGAGAATGGAAACTGGTGATATTGAAAACGAAGGAAATAATTGCTGTGTAATAGTCTGTACCTCCTTCTGCCACCTTCCCCTACCCCTCAGAGAGAGAGAGGCAAGTACATATTTACCAAATGCCACCTCCACCCTAAGAAAAACAAAAACAGAGTGAGTGGGTTTTTAAAAAAAAAAAAACTGAAAAACAAGACAAAACAAAGAGAATTCATTGGCTAGTATAGCTTTTGTTGCCTGAGAGTGCAGCTCTCTACATTTTGGCATTTAGATTAAGGGTTAGCAATCCAGAATAAGAGTCTCGTGCCTGTCTGCTCTCCATAAAAAAACTTCCTGTTAGTTGACAAGCTCTACTGAGAACATTAAGATTACGTCAGCCTTTCGATTGTTTCATATGAAAATATGAACAGGAAACCAAAGATTACAAGACATTTGATTAAATACCTGTAACTCGAAAGAAAAAGATCAAGATTTTTTTAAAAAAAGATTGATTCATTAAGACCCAAAGATAATTTTTAAGAGGTAGAGGAAAACTTAAAACACAAAACTGTCTTTAGGATACCCAGAGAAATGTAAGATTTGACAACTATAGAACAAGTGTATGTTGTGATAAATGAATATATGGAAAGTAAGAGCTCTAGGATATTACAATTGATAAAATAAATAGAGGGGTTGGGAGGTAAAGTTAGGAAAATCTTTAAAAATGTAGAATAAAAACATCAAGGAGATAGAACATATGAGAAAAAAATTAAAAGACTTTAACTTTTAAAGTTAGAGGACTGATCCAAGAAGTCTGATATATACCAGATTCTAGAAAGAGAAGGCAGAAATATTACAAGCAAAGAAATTTTTAAAAAATAAACATTTCCATCGGTAAAGAGAAATAAAAGTTTTTAAATTAAATCACTTGGCAAGTATGAATGGGAAAGAAAAATAAAAACCTTTAATCTATCTCTGACTTTTGAACACTGAGGATAAAAGAATATCTTAAAAAGCTTCCAGGAAGAAAAAAATGTCACCTACAATAAGGCAACAGGAAATGGATTTCTCTTCTTCCTAAAACAAAAAGTCAAAATCATAACCACAAACAAAATATATGAAACAGTGGTTTTCAAGAAACTAGAAGTAGCAACAGGGAGTAGTGATTTCCTGAGAGATGGATGCAAGGTGAGCGCCATGACTCCCCCAATTTACTACTTTGAGAAAGTTTCCAGAGCATGGCATAGGGAGGGGTTATCCAGGTGGAGCCCAGTACACTCCCTTGAGTTAGGAGATACATCTGGGTGTCATGGGAGACCAAAGCAGCTACAGTATGAAAGAGATAAGAACTGCCAAGAGAGAGAACTCCCAAGATCTGTAGAGATTCCCCCACCCCTGTCCCAGGTATTCAGCAGAGTATTTGATCAGTGTACTCGTGTGTGAGGTAACTAGCTAAGGCTGAGGGGAAAACCCACCTGAAAGAATTCAAGAACAGTGCCTTATGCATGCTTAGGGCTGGGAATAGTGCCTCTTCCCAACACTTGACTGGAAAAACACATAATTCACCAGGCATTGGGTAGAGCACTCAGGAGGGTTTTGTCTCATTAGTGGGGAATAATCAGCAGCACTTCTTCAGTCCCTCCTAATATACATAAAAGCAAGACCCAGAAGGATCAGATTGTTTCCATGTAACTTAACTGCACCCCAAAACAAAGCACAGGAATATTTATAGGAATTCAAAAATATCTAGCATCCAACAAGGTAAAATTCACAGTGTCTGGTATCCAAATAATTATTTTCAGGTTTAAAAGAAGCAGGAAAACCCAATGGATAATGTGATAATCAGTCAGAACTGACCCAGAATTGACAGAAATGTTAGAAATAGCAGACAAGGACATTAAAACAGTTGTTATAACCTTATTCCATATTTTCTAGAAGCTAGGAGAAAGGTTGAGACATAGAAGATATAAAAAAGATCCAAATTGAACTTCTAGAGATTAAAACTACAGTGTCCTAAAAGAAAAATATACTGAGTGAGATTAACAGCATATTGGACGCTGCAAAAGAAAAGATTTGAAGCCATAGTATTAGAAACTATCCAAGATGAGGCACAGAGAGAATAAAGAATCCAAAAAAAATGGGAGGAGTATCAGTGAGCAATCAATCAGTCACAAAGACAGAGTAAAGACATTTTAAAACTAAAAAACAAGTTGCCTTCCATTAATTCCTTCCTAGAAAGCTATTGGATGATGTGCTCCAGCAAACAAGGTAGTTAAGAAAGAGGAGACAAGTAAACCATGGAACCAAATCTATCATCTGAGAGCTCCAGCATGATAGCAAAGAGAAGTCCCAAAGTGAAAGTTGTAGCTGTGCAGCAATCTTACATAACAGCCAGACTAGAATGAAACAGGAAGAAGAAAGAGAACTGATAGATATTAAACATATTCAGATGTGTGTAAGCCAGTGATTCTCAATCTGGGATGATTTTGTCTCTCCCCCTCTGCCCCCCAACATTTGACAATGTTTGGAAATATTTTTGGTTTGCCTTTGCGGGGAGGAGAGGTGCTATACGCAACTAGTAAGTAGAGGCCGGAGATGCTGCTGAGCATCCAGCAATGCGCGGGGCAGCTCCACGCAACAAAGAAATATCAGGTTCACAATGACAATGGAGTCACTGTTGAAAAACCCTAGAGTAAGCATACTAGCAAATTGGTTGTAGCTATTAGAAGAAAGTTTCAGATTGAGTTGTAAAAGAATTATGTAAGTGAAAAGAATGAAGCTGTTAGTACTTCCAAGAAAAACAAAATTAGGAAAGCAGGGCTGGCCAGTTTGCTGACTTGATTAGAGTACGGTGCTGATAACACCAAGCTCAAGGGTTTAGATTCCCTTACTGGCCAGGTGCCAAAACAAAAACTGAAAAAATAAGAAAGCAAATAGAAATCTACTATGTATTTAGCCTGTAATAAATAATATTTGAAGGTTTTAATATTATAAACAGTAATTATTGATGTAACCAAGAAAGTCATATTATGATATTAAATGATGTTAGGGTATGTGTGTATAGAGAAAAATATGGGAATGGGGGTGGATATAGAAAAGCAACATCTTTGCCATAAGTTACATTTAATTTTTAAATTGATAAATCAAGAAATAGTGATAGAATGATATTATATCAAGTATGGAGATAAATAACAAAAATAAAATGTTAAAAGAATTCTAAGTGGTTGTTTCTAAGGAGTGAGAATAGGGGGCTTTTGTGAAAGGTTGGAGTGGGGGATTAAATTTTTTTTGTTGTTGGCTGGTGCAGGGATTGCACCCTGGAATTTGCTGTTATCAGCACCACACTCTAACCATCTGAGCTAATTGGCCAGCCCTAAAATTTTTTATGACAAGCTTTTTGTACCATTTGATTTTTTAAACCATGGGCATGTATTACTTTGATTAAAATTTTATTTTAAATAAAGGCAAAAAATATTTAATATATGTATGTATATGCATGTATTTGTGTGTATATGAATATATATGTGCCCATCATTGAAGATAATCAAAGGACGTAACAGAGGTTCTGAAAAAAGTTTCTTTGAATGGGAAGGCTTCTATTAATAGGTATAGGTTCTAATATAATTGATAAAAATTTTATTTATTATTTATTTATTTTTTAAGAGATAACCAGTAAGGGGATCCTAACCCTTGACTTGGTGTTGTCAGCACCACGCTCACCCAGTGAGCCAACCGGCCATCCCGATATGGGATCCGAACCCTGGCCTTGGCGTTATCAGCACCACACTCTCCCAAGTGAGCCACGGGGCTGGCCCTTGATTTATTATTCTAATCACACTGAGTTTATACCAAAATAGTCATTTCTGAACATCAGAAAATAATTCTGATTGTCCTAATGATATTGACTTAATTATTTAGTTGTTTTTGACCTTTGTTGCAGTTGCAGGATGTGAGTTTGAATCTATGGAATGTCTACAGCAAGATGGATCCTGTGTCCCTGGAGAGTTTGCTTTCAGAAGTAAGGAGTCTAACAGTATTTAATTTATAAATATTATGGCTGGCTTAATTATGCACTAATGATATTTAGTTTGAAGAAATGCAAGGTATATTTTAGTTGCTTTAGTGAAAGAAAAGAGCAGTTTCTTTCTTCCTTGATTGTTATTTTGAACTCCTGGAAGGTAGAAGGGAACCTGGAAAAGTGATATTACTTCTTCCACTCTGAGGAAACCTCACCTGAGCAAAACCAAGGCCTCCTGTCTGGTCTAAGTTTTCACCTGAAGACATTCTTTCTGGTGGGCTGGACTTCAGAAAAACAAAGTAGAGGGTGTACTCTTTCTCTAACATGAAAACATAAAAAGATGGGGTATGCCTTAAAGGAATTAAGGATTAGAGCAGGGGCTAGATACTAATAATTTAAGCTTTGCATACCATATACTCAACAATGCCATTGTAGCATGAAAGCAGTCCTAGACAATGCTTAAATGAATGGATGTGTCTGTGTTCCATGGAAACTTTATTTACAAAAATGTATGGCTCACCCATATCAGGGTGAGGAGAGCAATTTGCAGTGAGGAGCAACGAACAAAACTAAAGCTATAGAAATATAGGTACTTTGGTTAAGCAGCTCAGTAGTGTATCTCAGTGACCATGGGTGGATATGCATGGTCATAGACTTGACTATTAAATGTGTTTGGCTTTTTAAAAATTAGTCAAGGTTTTCATGCTGAATGTTCTGTGACGTGTCACTTTAACTTTGTACTACCCATTTAAGGTTGGTGGTGTTTACAGTCATATTGTAAGAGTAAGTGGGAAAAACACACTGTCTTTATTCTCTCACATCATGATCAACATGGAAAACCAATTTCTGACTTCTGTGACCAAATGTGTGGGGATTTCTCCTCACTAGCAAGCAAGCAAGCGGTTTTGAGGCAGGAAGCTAGATAGACATGAGCGGGAGGAGGAAACCTGGTTATTTGTAAATGGGACAACCAGTTCCCCCATCAGCCGAGGAGTCTCCTTGCCCCCCACCACCTTGGGTGCCATTCTGTTGGACCAGTGAGCTCCCACCAGCTTGGGTGCCAATCACTTTAATCTGTAGGACAGAGACTACACTCAGGGCTCAACCAATGACCAAATGACACGAATCCAGCTAAGAGGACTTAAAACCCCTGGGAATGTAACCATCGGGGCTCTTGAGCCTGCTCCATCCTCTCTGAAATGTATTCTTGCGTTGCTAAAGCTAGGTAAAACTGCTCTTTTGCTTTTCGCCCTGGCCTGTCTTGCCCAATTCTTTGTTAAAGACATGAAGAACCCGGATTTAGCCAGTAGAACGTAGAATTTCCTTTAACAGTTTCTCAGCAGACACCAGCTGTGTCCTCTAATTCAATTCCGACACCGTCCAACTGGAGATAGCGTCAGATCCCACAGGTTGAGGGCTCAGTCCCCAAGACTGCCCCCCTGCCCCCCAGCTCAGATGCCAATCAAAAGTCGAGGCCTTTGGAACTTCTGACCAGCCAGCTATAAATTCGGGTTCCCACAGTTCCTTCCTTGGGTTCAGTTAGTTTGCTTGAGCTGCTCACAGAACTCAGGAAGACATGCATTTACATTTGCCAGTTTATTATAAAAGATATTATAAAGGATAGAAACAAATGCATAGGGCAAGGTATTGTGGAAGGGGTGTGGAGATTCTATGCCCTCCCCAGTTGTGCCACTCTTTAGGAACCTCCATGCGTTCAGCTATCTGGAAGCTCTCTGAACCTAGGCTTCTTGGGTTTTTATGGAAGCTTCATTACATAGGCATGATTGATCAAATCACTGACCATTGGTGATCAGCTTAACCTTCAGTCCCTCTCCCCTCCTTGGAGTTGGAGGGAGGGACTGAAAGTCCCACCTTGGTCTTTCCTGTGACCAGGGCCCATCCTAAAGCTGTCTAGGGGCTGCTGGCCATTATTAGCATATGAAAAGACTTTTATCACTTTGGAGATTCTCAGGATTTTAGAAGTTGTGTGTCAGCAGACAGGGATGAAGAGACACACACACACACACACACACACACACACACACACACACACACACACACACACACACACACACACACACACACACACACACAGTTGAAGCAAAACATTTCAATCTGTAAGGAAATTTAAATGAGGTTTTTATTAGATTTGCAAATCGGGGAAGACCACCTCTCTGTATGAGAAGTAAATCAGCTCTACAAGCAGAGGAAGCAAGGAGGTTTTATAATGAAAGGTCAGGAAATTCTAAGCAATAAAACAAATTCCAAATATCTTGTGAAGATGGAATGGATAACTGACAATAACATAATGAACAAATGGTTTCTAGGCCTTTTACAATTTTTATGGCTTCTCTTCTACTGGACTCCTAACTAATTCCCATTTGTTTAAAATACAGTAAGTTAACAACCATCCTGTTTTCCCAGGGCTTCTATAAACAGTGTCATCTATGCTTATCTAAGTAATGGATCTCTTGCTGATAACAAACTTCTGAGAAAAGAGTCTGCTCGAAAAACAGTAAATTCTAATGAAGGGTCAGCTTCCTGGGCTAGAAGAGAGCAAGTCAAATTTTTTAAAAAATGGAGTAACTGTAGTTCCTTTCCTGGCCTCTTTTCTTCTTCATTAATATATATGTATGTATTTTTTAAAATATTAAGAAGAAACTATGCTTTATTGATGTTTAAAACACAGACTAACACTGATGTCTTGGCTCAGTCCACATGTAGATGGGCTCATGTCATATACTGTACCTGATGTACAGTGTGGGAGGGGTTTTCAGTGGTAATCCTTTTCATACTTTTGCCCTCAGTGTATAGTGTAGTATAGGTCTTGTGATTTGCATACTGCGGGATGGCTGTAATATGGTTAATTTTTTTTCAAAGAACCCCTGAAATAATGAAGTAGAAAATGACTATGAAAATCTTTTGTAGCACACAGATGTTCAATGGTTATCTCATGGCAAACTGGAGAAGTACGTGTACATATAATTTATAAATAAGAATACACATACTGAGGATGCAGCTCAAACATTTTTACCGATAAGAGTGTATGATCAGAGAGGTTGGAGAACACTGAGCTACAGTATAAAATGGAAAATGAAGGTGTGAGTTTTAGTTCAAAACAGGATCTTTCCCTCCCAGCTTCTCACAAGATGCCTACAAAGAAAAGAAAATTTGAAAGCTCATTGTACCAGTAAGCTAAGACTTAAAAACAATGTAATACCAGATTCTTGATGGAATTGACATTATTTTTTAAAGTAGCTGGAGCTGTATTGAAGAACCTTCCCTGGCTTCACTTACCACATAACTCACCTTTACTTCATGAAACAGATATCATCTGTCGAAGAGAGAGGAAGTGCTTTGGCCCTTCTCCACCAGATTTCTCAAGGAGTAAAGCAGAATGATGGGAGTAGAGGAGGGAGGAACCTTTCATATAAGTGGTACAAGCTTGGTACAGCATTTGTCCATTGATTCAGAATACTAGAGAACAATGAAGAAGGATTGAAAGGAACACATAATCCTAATACTGAGAATTGGATCTAAAACTGGAGTCCGAAAGGGGATTTGACTACTTGTCTGTGGACAAGAGTGAGCAGATCTTATTCTTGTGAGTAAACACATACCTACACACTCTTAACGCTGTGGAGTCTACAAAAAATAATGTAAATTATGATAATTGTATTATAATTATTTAGGAGGATGTCCTTGAGCTTAGGAAATATAGACTGAGATAGTGAGGTATATAAGGGTAAGGAGTTGTGATTTCTGCAAGTTATTCTTAAATGTGTTCAACATCCAAGAGATTTAACGCTGATTCAATAATCTGAGATAAACATTTAAATTTCTATGATTATCCTAAAAAGTGCATTCTTTAGGTGTTTTCCCCCTCCCTCAATCTAGGCTCCAGTTATGTGTCATACATGACATTTGGGCCCGACCCTGTGGCGCACTCAGGAGGGTGCGGCGCTGGGAGCGCAGTAGCGCTCCCGCCGCGGGTTCGGATCCTATATAAGGATGGCCGGTGCACTCACTGGCTGAGCGCGGTGTGGCCGGTCACAAAAAGACAAATAAATAAATTAATTAATAAAATAAAATAAATTAAATTTAAAAAAAAATACATGATATTTGGTTTTATGTCTTTCTTTAGTCTTCTTTAATGTAGACCAGTTGCTATGCAAATTTCATGGCGTTTAAGCTGGTTATTTTGTAGAGTAACCGACATTCTGGATTTACCTGATTGTTGCCTTATTATCACTCAGGTTAAACATTTTTGGTAAGATTATCACACAGGTGATGTGTCCTCACTGAGTCACTCAGAAGACACATAATGTCAGTTTGTTACATTATTGTAATAATACGTTGATCACTTGGAGAAATCTACCAGATCTCTCCATTGTAAAGGAGCTTTTTCCCTTTGTAATTAGTAAATCTACAGGGTGATACTTTGAGGCCTGTTCCTCTACAGTTTTTTGACCCAAAGATTTTAGCATCCTCTGGTGAGCCTTTCTGATAAATTATTATATTGAGGGTTACAAAGTAATGATTTTTCAATACTATCATTCTTTCTACCTGTATTAACTCTCATTATTCTATAAAGAGCTCTCTTTTTCTCCCTCTTCTCCTTCCTCCTCCCCTTTTTTCCTCATTTAAAAAAAATTTTTTTTCTTATTTTTATTTTATTTATTTATTTTTTGATTATTCATATTTATAGGGTACAGGGTTGTTTATCAGTATTTGTATACAGTATGTGATGATCAAGTCAATTTTTTTTTTTTTTTTTTTTGGTCGTTTTCGTGACCGGCACTCAGCCAGTGAGTGCACCAGCCATTCCTATATGGGTTCCGAACCCGCGGCGGGAGTGTCGCCGCGCTCCCAGCGCCGCACTCTCCCGAGTGCGCCACGGGCTCGGCCCTCAAGTCAATATTATTAGCATGTTCATCGTTACAAATTGTAGTTGTTCTTTGTGTCCCTTACCTGATTACTCCTTAACTACCTCCCCCTTATCTTTATTTTTAAGTTATCACTATACACCTTTATTTCTAAAAGAACAATTTAGTGTTGTACTAGTTTGCTAATGCTGCTGTCACAAACTTCCACAGACTAAGTGGCTTAAATAATAGAAATTTATTGTCTCACAGTTCTGGAGGCTGGAAGTCCAAACTCAAGGTGTAAGCAAGGGTGGTCTTTGTGAAGGCTGCAAGGGAAGAATCTGTTCCAGGCCTCTCTCTTTTTGTAGATACCCATCTTCTGCCTATATTTCTTCATATTGTCTTTGCTCTGTGTATGTCTGTGTCCAGATTTTCCTTTCTTATAAAGACACCAATCACCTTGGATTAGAGTCCAACCTAATGACCTCATTTTAACTTGATCACCTCTGTAAAGACCCTGTCTCTAAATAAGGTCACTTTCAGATACTAGGGGTTAGAACTTCAACATATGAATTTTGGGGAGTATACAATTCAACCCATAACAAATGTATTATAATTCATTACTATCATTTTTCTTTTTGATGCTCAAATTGTCCCACATTTGTTCAGTAAGAACCCCTCTAGGCTGCCCTTGTCTCCCTTTGATATGTCCTCAACGATATTTGAGCATTTGTTTTCTAGCATAAGGTGTTCCAGGATTATCTTGAATTTTCTCTGCCCCAGACTTGGAATCAGCCATTTCTCCAAGGAGCTCCGGTATATTTTAGTGAGGAGTAATTTTTAGAGACCATGATCTGGGTACTAGGTAGTTTTTTTGCTACTGTGGGGACATTGGTTCTAGGTCCTTCGAGTGGGCATAGTGAGAAAATAAGGTAAAAGGATAATAAGGAAAGAAAACATACAATTTCCAAAATTTGCATTTTCCTGAAATAGCAGAAGGTTTGAATCTACATATTGAAAAGGGTGTATACCACATCCCGTAGAAAATTGCCCCAGAATTGTTAACACTGAGACATATCCTAATAAAGTTACTGGTCTTACCCACCCCACCGAAAAAAAAACCCCCAAACAACTAACTCTTTTGGCAGCCAGGCACAGATAAAGGGAAAATTCAGGCTGGCCTTGGATTTCTTCACAGCAGAAAAAAAGTGAAGCAACACACCTATAACAGAATCCCAAAGGAAAAAAATGTAACCCCAAAGTTTTATATTGTGGTTCAAGTATAAAGACAAGTATTTTGAATATACAAGTACTAGAGCATTTGGTTTTCAGGAGCTTCTGAAGAAACCTAATAGGAAACATATTTCAGCCAACCAAGATATGACCGGAAGAGCTACAGCAGAAGAACTGGCAGTTAGCATTAGATCTTTGATTATAGAACTGAAACTAAGGCATTTGGGAGAATTATGTTAGTACAATAGAATGTAGATATTAGTAAACTCGTTTTTTGTATAAATAACTAACAAAAGCTGGTAGGAGAAAGAAGATAAAAGGCAGTGTGAGAATATTGTTATCTCCATCTTTAATTCCCAGGAGGTAGGATATCAAAAGACGTCATTTGAAACCTGAAAAATCAAGTAATAAAGATATAAATAAATAACAGTACCAAAGTGAATAGTAAAAGATAAAATTGGATGGATGATGAAGGGGAGGGGTCAGAAAAATAAATATACTAATTTCATTATTGGCTATGATCAGGTGTTAGTAGATACTAAGAAAATTGAGCATTAAGGTTTTTGCATTAAACTTTCTCAATTCTATTTTTTTTTTTTTTTTTTTTGGCAGCTGGCCAATACAGGGTTTGAACCCAGACATTGGTGTTATCAGCACCACACTCTACACAACTGAGCTAACCAGCCAGCGCCTTAACTTTCTCTTAATTCTTGATGTGAAGTGAAAATAGAAAATGAAATTGGAGAGTATCTAGAAGGTAGTCATGAAAACACCGTGTGTCACAGTATATGAAATACAGCTAAAGCTGTGGTTAGAAAAAAATTTTAAATGAGAATAAATTAAGCAGCCAAATGAAGAAGTAAGGGGAAAAAAATAGTAAGGAAAGAATTAATTAAAAGAAAAGAAGAAATTAACGGCTTAGAAAACAGGAAAGTGGTAGAACTCATAAATAAGCCCAGAGCTGGTACTTTGAAACTGAGAACAATGAAATAGGAAAAAAAAAGTAACTTAATTATGGTAGGTTATATATTTTTTTCATAATTCTTTCCCTTCCCTTCATGCCCTTGCTGTAGCTGATAGTGGGTAGAGTATTCTTTCCCATTGCATTGATGTTGGTCGTGGTCATGTGTCCTTGCTTTGGCCTGTGAAATGTGAATGGTCATAACATGACATGTCTGACCAGAGGCCTCCAGTGTTCTTGTGTGGTTTATATTTCCCTCTTACACTCCTGACATAAGAACTTTACCCTGGTAACTGCTGCTTTAAGCTTGGGTCCTGAAATGAGATATACATGGAACAGACTGAAATAAGCCCAGCTAAGCCACAGCCAGCCTGCAGACCTGTGAATAACAATGTTTTTTGTTATAAGACATTGATAAGTGTTGCATAGTATTATTGCAGCAAAACCTGACTAATAAACTAACCTAGGAAGAAAAAAAGGGAGAAAGTATACATTTCAAAAGAAGAAAAAAGAACTGATAGATTCAAAAGAAATTAAGAATCATAAGAAAGTAATTGTCTCATTTCAATGCAAATGTATTTGGTAAAAGGGATTATTTTCTCTTAAAACATTTTTTTTCAATCAAAATAGACCCTAGAATAGATAGAAAATTTAAAACAACCAATTGAAAAAAGGTAGAGAAAGCACCAGTAACACATAGTTTCATAGGTGAATTCTACCTTAAAATATAGTTCCAGAGCTATTAAAAAGGAAAGTTTAGATCCTGCCTTCAATATATTTGAATTTAGTGATGAACTAAATCAAACTAAGATCATGGAAAAAAGAACAGCTTGCAGACTTTTAATGAAATTAACTATGATATCAAAACCCAACAACAACAAAAAAACTCAAAAAAATGAAAACTACAGACCAGTCTTTATGAATATTGATACCTCTATTTTAAAAAATTAGCAAACAAAACCTAGTATCATGTTAAAAACACATTCTATGACAAAGGACAGTTTATTGAGGGTTCAATATTTAATTCAGTATTGGGAAATCTATTAATATAATCACTATACTAATTTTTCTTCTTTGAGCTATTTATGACGCCATTGTTGCTAAAAAGGCATTTGATGAAATTGAACATCCCTTCTGTTTAAACATGTCTAATTAAATAGGAATATAAAAGAAAAATAAAAGCTGAAATTTGTGTTCTTTGAAAAGACCTAATCATTATCGTCATCATCATCATCCTCATCTCATGGCTAATGTAATTATGGAGAAAAGTGAAAATACAAGAATATACAACATTAAGAATACAAGAATGGTAAAGAAAATTTAACCACAGATAAAGACGAGCAGTAGGTAGTTTTGGAATGTCTGGGACCTGTGTTCCACTTGCATGCAGTGCTCTGAATTTGAGGACACTGCGGATCACATGCAGAGGCTAGACCTAACACTGTAGTTTTAAGAATATTTCAAGTGTTTATGGGGTCAATGGAGAGGGCCAACTCAGGAGAGCATCTTTAATTGTGCCTGGAACAACAGTGACTTCAGGCAGCTGAAGAAGCAACAGTGGTGATCACCATGGGCTGAAGACCAGGCCCTTTACTGGTTTTCTGACTTCTCTTAGGTGATGTTATGAAAAAGGGGAAAGAATCCTTTTTAATACCTTACAATGGGCTTCTCATCCAATGAAGAGTAAAGGCTGAGAGCCAGATTTAATTTTATTTAGAATTAATAAAGTAAGATGGTAACTGCCTGGAAGTGTCAGGACTGCTTTTCACAGGAGTAACTGCTGCAGTTGTAGTGTAAACAAAGGATATAGGAGTAACTCTTCCTGGGAATGTTCATCATTGCTTTCCAGAAGAGTCATCAGAGATTTTCCAGATAGAGGACGAGGTGGTATGAGCATTCTAGGCACAGAGAAGGAGCCTGTCAGAAAGCCCCGGAATTATTCTCCTTTGAACACTGAGAGAAGCTGCTCAAATGTGGCTGCTTTGTCTTTGCTTAGTCCTTAAGCCAGCCCTGCCTAGCTTTGGGATGGTGCCATGGATATAGACTTTGAGCCAACCAAGAGCTGCCTGCTAGATGCCAGCGTAGGGCTAAAAGTCTTGTCTGAAGTTCAGCTTCCTTGCCAAAGAGCCAAGGTGCGCTGGCATTGTTCTTGGGGGTTTCAGATCTTTGTTGCTTATTTTACCCTGATATCTGTCTGGGTCTGTCTTCTGGATTTAGCATTGAAATGATAGACTTTCCATTCAGCTGATCAGTTCCACCTACCTACGTGGTATACACTTCCAGAAATGCCGTATTTGGGTTGGGGAAAGTTGGAGAAGAGTTTCTAGGGGAAAGCAAACAGGCTCTAGGTATCTCTTATCTAGATATATTTCCACTTTTGCTGTTTGTTAGTATGTCATCCTTAGCTAGGTCCCTTTACCGCTCAGTGCCTCAGTCTCCTCATCTATAAAGTGGGCCTAGAGAGGTTCACAAGGATGTGAGGAAGATTATAAAGGACAATATATGTAAAAGAACATTTCAGATATAATGCTAGTTACTTTTAGCATGAGAATTCATTATGTTCCATTGGAAAGATGGAATATGCATGGAGCTGAAAGCAGAATTTAGTGATTCATTCTGCCTTGTTCTTTAATTAGTACTGATACATCCACCTCCCTCAGGGAGATTTTTTGGTAGCAAAGTGCCCATCTTATTCTGTGTAACCCCCAAAGTATGGTGTTTTTCACCTAGAAAATAGCCGGAGAATGGCTGTCACTCAACTTTGTAACTTTCCTTCCTGTTATAGAACCAAACCAAGATGGGTGTCACCAGGTAGACCATTAAAATGGAAACATGCCTTCTGAATCTGTTTCTAAATAGAATTGAAAAACAAAATAAAGTGTATTGTATACTAATAGCTATCTTGGGTACTTTTGTTTTTTAAAGTCTCACAAAGTGAAGCATTCTGTTAAAGCTGGATTGGACAGAGCCAAGTGTACAAGACAAAGACACACTCTGAGATGGACAGCTTAGGCATAGCTTCCCTGAGGCTGGTGATATGTATTATGAGTGTCTGAGGGAGATAGCAGACAAGTGTCATGATGTCACAAGGGAGGCTCAAATGGTCTTGCAGCCAAACTTGGACTGGCCTATAGTAGAGACAGAAAAATTGGCAAGTATTGAAGCCATTTAGTGTGTAAGGCCTGGTAGTCAGCACTTCATACAGATTATTTCATTTAATTTCTATAATATTTCTGAAAGGTAGAAAGTAATCACCCCAATTATACATATAAGGCATTTGAGACTCCAAGAGGTTAAGTTTCTTGCCCAAGGTTACACAGCCAGTAATGCAGAACAGAGCACAGGTCTTTTTGATTTGAAACATACTTTCAGTGCTCGCATGCAGGTGGCAGCCAGCTTGATTGGATCTGAGACCAGAGGAGTTGGACAGACTTTGAAGGTCTGTCGTTAGGGTGTTAGTTGGAAGAGTGGGGAGTGTACTTCTCTCCAAGGTCTAGGAGGACATGTGGGAATAGCCCAGTGCCCAAGTGGGAAAACTGTCCTGGACCTAGGATTAGGGACACTAATTGGACCTGATATCAGTGTGTCAGGAACCCAAACCCAGGATTAGTTTATTGGGCTGAGGCACAGAGATGGTATGGCAAGGTAGTCTGACCCAGGCAACTGCAGATTATCAATTACAAGTACATGCATATTTGTCTATATAAAATACATATGTAAAAATAGGACGAGAGAACGTTTCCCAAAATGTTAACAATGATTTTATTCTTTATTTTCTGAGTTTTCTGTAATGAAAAAATATCACTTATGTATTTGTTTTTAAACACTTACTAAAATAATGCAGATTCAGAAAGTAGCATAAAACTAATGTACAATCTAATGAATTACTGTAAAGCAAATCAACAGAACCCTGCTAGCCACCCCAGAAGCAATCTGAGTGCTTTCTGCCAAACCCATCACCACCACCTTCTCCAAGAATAATACTATCATGAATTCTACGGTAATCACCTTCTTACTTTTCTTTGCAGTTTTATCATCCAAATGTGCTTTTATAAGCACATAGTTTGGCTTTGCTTGCCTGTGCGCATGTGTGTGTGGGTGTGTGTGTCTTATGTTTCTTTTAATCTATAGGTTCCCCTTCTGTCTCACTCACCCTCCTTGCTATCTATTTTTTGAAGAAACCAGATCGTTTGTCTTCTAGTTGCCCTCAGTTGGAATTTTGTTGATTTTATTCCATGATGTAGTTAACATTTTCCTCCATCTTCTGTATTTCCTGATTATTAGTAGTTAAATTAGAGGTTTAATCAGTTCGGGATCGATTTTTGAAGGAAAGACTAATTCCTGAAGAAACTAATTGTATTCATTATCAAGAAGTACATATTGTCTAACAGATTCTCTTTTTGTTTTATTAACAGCCATTGATGTGCAATCTTTTTTTTTTTTTTTTTAAGATGACTGGTAAGGGGATCTCAACCCTTGGCTTGGTGTTGTCAGCACCACGCTCAGCCAGTGAGCAAACCGGCCATCCCTATATAGGATCCGAACCCATGGCCTTGGTGTTATCAGCACCGCACGCTACCGAGTGAGCCACGGGCTGGCCTGATGATGTGCAATCTTTAATTCACTAATTAGATCCTTAATTTACCATTTGCATATTGGTGATATTCCAGTTCTATAATTCCTCCTTCATTTATATTACTTCTCTAAAGCGAAATACTCAACTTGCTATTTGGTTATATAGTGATAACGTATGTGTAGGAAAGGTAGGATAAATGCTTGAACTCTTTTACTTATCAGTTTTCAAAATAAAGTTGCTTCCTAACCATCCTTTAGAAGTAACCAATTAGTTTTTTAAATATACATAATTTTGAACTCATATATTTAAGCATATTTGATGTATTTACACCCATTGCAGTTATCTTTAGTGATGCCCAAATTGTTCCATCTTTAGGTAGTGAGCTCCCTTCAAGTTGGTTCACAAATCCTTTTAATATGTAATACTAGTCCTTGATAACTTCCTTGCCAACTATTATGACAAGATATTCCAGGCTTATCTTGTACATTTCCTGTCTCTTACATGGAATCAGTTATTTCTCTGGTTTCTTTTAATGGGAAATGGTATTTGAGCACCACAGTCTGGGTGCTAGGAATGCTCATTGCTACTGGTTTGGTCATTGTTTCTAGATCTCTTCAGTGAACAGAGCCAAGAAATTGTCTGTCTCTCTCCATACACACACACACACACACACACACACACACACACACACTCACACACACACACAGCCCTGATTTGTTTTATCCCACATTATATATAAAAGATTTAGAAAACAATATCAGCACTGTCACCTACAAGATTACTGGAAGAAAAAAAATTTTATATATGTCTATTACATATTATATACGTGTACATCTATATGTGTGTATACATATATATACACATACATATCTGTATATAGATATGGATAGATAGGTAGGTAGGTAAATAGTCTGGGTAGCAAGTAGAGAAACCATCAGTGAGAATGTTGTTTATACTAAGTATTGCCAATAGAGGTCCATTGTGCTTTATGCCTAGGGCCAGAAGTAGAATCAGTACATGACTTGCACAGAGTACTTGTGTATCCTTGATTAGAAGAGAAGAATGGAGGAGAGAATAGATCTGGCCAGTGAGTTTTGGTGCAGCAAACAGAATGCCCGCTGTGAGCAAAGCACTAGATTGGGTGCCTGACATACATATCTATCTTTACACAGTACGAGATGGACAGTGAAGACGACTATCCAATTTGAGTACAAATTATCAGCAACTTCAAAATAATAAAATCAATAACTTCAAAATAAGGATGAACATATTATTTGAGTATCTTAAGCAAGTCATAACTGGTGTTTCTTTGTTAACTAATGATGCCTTAAAGAAAAGCCATTGTAAAGCAGTTAGCAAAAAGCAATGTGTGGTGGTTAGGAACAGGCATGAGTTCAGAGCCGAGGCTGAAAAGCAGCTGGGCCAGGATAGGGAGAGCAGTCTGCATGTAGAGGAGAGTCAACTGGGAAGGACACAGGGTTCCTCAGTACTCGTGTGGCTGTTAGGAAGGGGGTGTGAGGAAGGAGCAGGCTCTGCGCCATCCCTGGCTCCACTGAATTTCTAACAAGGTCAGTTAATTTGTCCTTGCACAAAGCTTCACTGATGTGACACTTTTGGCCCTGGAGGTAATGCCAATCTTTTAGGTGCCTCCCTCCAGCCAGGGTTGCTAAAGTAAGGTGCTTGAGGGTCATTACTGTCTTTAAGACAACTTTATTGGAATATAATTTACATACCATAAAATTCACCCACTTTAAGTGTACAATTCAGTGATTTTTAGTAAATTTACAGAGTTGTACAACCATCACTGTAATCAAATTTTCGAATATTTTGTTAACCCAAAACGTTCCCTTGTGCCCACTTGCAGTTAATCTTCACTCCCACTCCAGGCAACCACTAATCCACTTTCTGTCTCTACAGATTTGCCTTTTCTGGGTTTTTCATGTAAATGGACAATATTCCCAGATGGTCTTTTACATATGGCTTCTTTTACTTGGCATATTGTTTTTGATATTCATCCATATGGTAACATGGATCAGTAGTTTGCTACTACCTTTTAAAACTGTATATAAAATGGTCTAGTATTTTGAGATCAATTGCAGTTTTATAATTCTGGTTTTCTAAAGTACCTCCTTTATGTGACCAAACACATTATCTTTTTCATTTTCTTCCTAGGATTTGGTGGCTTTTGAACATCAGTGGACTAGATTCTTTGCTAATTTTGACACAGAAATTCCTTTCCTGCTGGAACTTTCAGAATCTCAGGCAGGTGAGGTATGTATATGAAGGGTCAAAGAGAAAGAAATTGGTTAGTTTATTTTTATTTAAAAACTTTTTTTTCAAATTACAACACTTATCAATCCTAATTTGTTTTATCATTTCCTTAAGCTGTATTGTATATTGTAAAGAAATTTTCCTCCAACACCAACCCTCATATAAGATGTTGTTTTTTTCCTGTGCCAGCTTCTCTCTCTCTCTTTTTTTTTTTTTTTTTTTGGCGTCTGGTTGGTATGGGGATCCGAACCCTTGACCTTGGTGCTTAGTGTTATCAGCAATGTGCCAGCTTCTCTACAAGAAGGATATTCACTTTTTAGTGTGGTGGTGCTTTTGTCAGCCAGGAATTCTATTGGGCACTAGTTAATAAGCCTAGGAATAATTCTCTACATGTGAGTAGCATACTTTTGTTAGTTGAACTTCCTGGTAGTGAATGCTAAGCTGTCTTTTCAAGCAAACAGCAATAGTGAGCTGTTACCAGGTCAAGGCTAAGATCCACTCCATGATTAAACTAAAGTATCTAGATTGAGAACCAAGGCACAGGACAGTTCCAAAAATTAGTCAACAGGAAAGATCAGAGGAGCTATCTTGAGTTTGCACTTAAGCCTACTTTGGGTTTGCACTGCTAGTTCTCAGCTCTGTGTACTCATGTGGCCCAGTAGAAGTCACATTTGTGGCCCAGTAGAAGCCACATTTGATCATTTGGAGCTGGAGTTGGTCTTTGTTGTCATGCATTTTACTCTTAAACATGTTATAATCCCCACACTATACTGCTGTTATTTTTGTTTAAACAATAAATTATTTTTAAAAATATTTAAATAATAAAAAATTTTATTTATTTTCATATGTAGTTATTTTCTCTGGTGTTCTTCATTCCTCTGTGTAGAGCCAGATTTCCATTTGGTATGCTTTTCCTCAAAGGATGTTCTTTAATATTTTTAGTGGAGTGAATCTTCTGATGATGAATTCTTTCAGCTTTTACAGGCTGGCAGCTTACTCAGTTGGTTAGAGTGCAGCTATAACACCAAATTCATGGATTTGGACATCCATACGGGCCAGCTGCCAAAAAAAAAAAAAAAAAAAAAAGAACTCTTTCATTGTATGTTTGGAAGAAAATCTTTATTTCACCTTCATTTTTGAAAGTTATTTTTGCCTTGTATGGTGTCTGGGTTGACAGTTTTTTCCTTCAAGTACTTGAAAAAATGTTGCTCTGCTGTCTCCTTACTTGCTTTGTTTCTGATGAGAAGTCTTTCATCCTAATCTTTGTTCATTTTATACATAGCAGGTCTTTTTCTTTCCCCCTCTGGAAACTTTAAAATTTTCTCTTTATTTACTGATTTTGGGTAATTTGATTATGACATGTCTTGCTGTAGTTTTTTTCATGTTTTTTGTGCTTGCGTTTTGTTGATCTTTGTAAGTCTGTGGATTTATAGTTTTCATCAAGTTTGGGAAGTTTTTTTCAGATATTTTTTCTGTTCCCCACCTGTCTCTTTTCCTTTGAAGACTCCATTTACCCCTATATTAGACCACGTGAAGTTGTCCCACTGTTTTTTGGCTTCTTTTTTCACTCAGTTTTTTGGCTTTTTTCTTCTCTCATTACTATGCTTCTAAAAGTGAAAGATATTTGAAAAGATACACAGGTGCTTCTAGGCCTTTGATGGGCTTACATCCTGATAAACACATTGTGAAGTCAAGAAATTGTAAGTTGAACCATCGTGAGCTGGGGATTGTCTGTAATAAGAAGTGTCATTCTCATTTCCTACTATCCTATTCTCATTCCCCTCTTCTTTCTGTGCCTTTCTACCTTCTTTGTTAACAACCTGTAACACATCTCTTTAGTTTCTGGTTTATCTTTCCTGTTTCATTGCACAAATGAATATATACATGTGTTTTTTTCTTACATGCTCTTCTTTCTTACATTGAAGGAAAGCATATAGTCATTTCCACTTTATTTTTTTACTTAACAACATATCCTGGAACTCTTTCCAAGTTAGTTTATTGAGATCTTCCTGATTCTTTGTTACAATTTATAGTACTCCATTTTGTGGATTTATCTTAATTTAGCCACTCTCTTACATATGCATATTGAGGTTGTTTTTAATATTTTGCCATTGCAAACATTGCTGTAGTAAATAACTCTGTGCTTATGTATTTTCATATCATTTGAAGTATATATACCCAGTAATGGGTTTGCTGGGTCAAAAGGTAAGTGCATATGTAGTTTTGTTAGCTGTTGCCAAATTCCTCTTTAGAAGGGTTATACCAAGTGGCATTCCGTAGAGTGCCTATTGCTCCACAGCCTCACCAATAGAATGTATGCTCATACTTTTCAATTTTTCAGTCTCATAGATGAGAAATGGCATCTCAGTATTGTTTTAATTTGCATTTCTCTAATTATGAATAAGTTTGAACAATCTTTCATATGTTTGAGGGCCGTTTTATATTTTGTTTTCATGTCTTTTCCTGTTTTAATATTGGTAACATATTAACTGAACTATAGAACATAGATTTTAGGAGGTCTTTTGTCCCTTTTAAGAGTTCACTGTATATTTGGGCTATTAGCATTTTGTCTCCAGTATATATATATTTCATATATTTCTTCCATATTTGTTACTTTGTTTACGATAGGTGTTTTTGGATTTTTTGGCCATGTACTTTTTTATTTTTATATAAATTTATCATTGCCTCTGGATTTTGAGTCATTGTATAGGGAAAGGATTTAATCAAAGGTTAAATAGTAAAATAGCAATTCACCCTTCTAGTACTTGTTTAGATTAATTTTTTACTTTTAGATACTAATTCAGATGGAATTTTTGTGTGTGTAAGGTGTGAGATATGGATCTGATTTTATCTTTTTTTCTCAAATGATTACCTGGTTGGAATCCCAGTTATGCAATTCTCTAACTCTGTGATCTTGGACAAGTTTAATGAGCTGTTTGTCGTAGTCAACTCATCTGTAGAGAGGGGATAATGAAAAGCATGAACCTTATAGGTTGTTTTAGGATTATTTGAGATGATACATTTAAGTGCCTATCACAGTTCACATGGTAAACACACAATAAATTTTAGCTATTATTATTTTAATCTATAAAGAGTTTTAACACATCAGTGAGATAAACACTAAAACTCCAGTTGATAAATGTCCAAAGAACGTAGTTAACTAACAAAGGGACTGAAATGGCCACTGAACATATCTAAAATATTCTACTTCATTAAAAAACAAAGAGATGTAAAATAACACAACATTGAGGTATTTTTCATTGATCAACTTGCAAATCTACTGAAACCATTTTCTAGGCAGTGCTTCTGAGGCCACCCTAAGATAGGCACACTCATAGATTGTAAGTGGAAGCGTATGTGGATAAAACTTTCATAAAAAATAATTTCACAATATAATTCTGCCTTTTTACTGTATAATTTTATTTCCATATCTGCCTTAAGGAAATAATCAGAGCTACAGATAAAATTTGTTAAAAATTGTTCATTACAGTATTATTCATGATGTAGAAGAGTTAGTAACAGTATAAATTTCCAAGAGTAAAGGACTATTTAATAAACTTCAGTACAATCATACAGAGTCTATGGATGTACCGTAGAAAAAAGATTCCAAGAAAATGTACCAGAATGTTAACAGTTCTTAGAGATTGTAAGTGATTTTTATTGTCTACAATGAACATAAATGACTTAAATAAAAAAAATAATACAGCAGATATTATTTAGGAAGATTTAAAGTTGCCTTTTGAAATTTTGAACACTTTGGACACTAGACCCTGCATGTTAAGTTTTAAATAGTGTTTAGCCTAACACTATGGATCTGAAAGTTGAAAATTACCTCTTTGGTTTCCTGGGAAACTCCTATCAGTATACTTCTAAGTTCCTTTGATTCCTCCTCTTTGCTGATTTTAAATTAGCATATTAGAATTAATATATATTTATTTATTGGAATCATAGAAAAAAAATTTTTAAATAGGAGAGGGCTGGCCGGTTAGCTCACTTGGTTAGAGCACCGTGTTATAACACCAAGGTCAAGGGTTTGGATCCCTGTACCTGCCAGCTGCCAAAAAAAAAAAAAAGAAGAAAGAAAGAAAGAAGAAGAAAAAAACCTTTTACATAGTTAGCAACTTGGACCGTAGATGGTAGTTGGTCCAATTTCCTTTCAGTAGTTGAAAATTATAAATTTGAAAAGAATTGTTTTTCTTTTCCCTTTTCTTGCTATTTTTTTGCTTACTACCTGACCCTAAAATTCATGTGGCTGTCCACCACACATACCCGTCCATGTTTTTATAATAATCTACAAACGTATTTCTCTATTCCTCTGTCTCACTCTCTTTCTCCACCCCTCCTCCACACTCTCCTGAAGTGTATGTATGTGTATGTACATATATACATATGTGAGGGGTTTTGTGATTGTTTTACAAAATTGTGGTCTTAATATATACAACATTGGCCTCTTTTTAGCCTTTCAGAAGTTACTTCAGTCACGGAATGATCTCCAGTCATATAACTGAAAACAGGTAAGGTTCTCAGGGAGGGAGTATGAATGGTGATAGAGAAAATGGGTTGACAAAGGAGGTGGATATGGGGGCACAGTCAAGTCCAGAAGCTAGAGTCAGGAAATATAGGTTGACTTTAGTTATCACAGGGTTTGAAATCTGTACTCTGCAAATTCATCTGTTGTACTGCTTTTGTATTTTTTTTTGTTTTATTTTTCTGTAATTTTATAATAAACTAGCTTTTAAAACATTGTAGCCTGCTGAAATCTAAAGAAGTGAAATTTTTATTCCATCCCTAGCTCAGGAAAGCAAGAAGGAGCAGAGTGTCCAAGAGCTGGGCAAGGCAGCAACAGTGGCTTGCAGGGAGTTAAAGGGATAAGGCATAAAGGTCCAGCCCCATGAGGAAGATGGGAGCAATGAGGGTTCTGAAGTGTTTCCTTCCACATATCTCTTGTCATGATCAGCAGGAGATACTTTCTCTGATAGATCTGTTTTCTTCCCCTAATTCCAATCCAATCTAACAGTGAGACAGACTACCCTGGCTGAGACTCAGAGTCATCATTTTCTGCTCAGAGTGTCACTTAGCTTATTTTAAGTTTTAGAAAAAACATGACTGATGTTTTTAAGAGCCCCTGTTTGCCTGAAGCTTACAGTAGTACTTTTAAGAGTAATGAAAAGAAATGTAAAGAATTTTCCACATGATACACAGTAAGGGCAATATAGGGAATGGGTAGGGGATAAAGGAAACTATCTTTTAAATACCCCTTTATCATCAAATATTTACTTGAGAACATATGACATGCAAATCAAGGGAGATACATGGTTAAAAATAAATAAACCTAGGGCCGACCTGTGGCTCACTTGGGACAGCGTGGTGCTGACAACACCAAGTCAAGGGTTAAGATCCCCTTACCGGTCATCTTTTTAAAAAAAATAAAAATAAATAAATAAATAAGTAAGTAAACAAACCAACCAAATATAGTTTCTGCCCTCATGAAGTTTATAGTGTGGTAGAGAAATAAGAAATTAATCAAACAACCTCACAAGAAATTTATCATTACTCTCATCAGTGCCATGAAGGAGAAAAGAACGTGGTACTGTGCAGTCCATAATTAGAGAGCCCGGCTCTCTGGTGGAGTTCTGAACAGAAAGTGGAGATAACTGGGAGGAGGGAGAGGAGTAGAGGCCCTGAGACAAGAACATAAGGGATATAAGCTTGGTTGGAGTATGGGAGTTGGGGGTGAGTGGCCTTATCTGGAGCTAAAGAAGTTGAGCAGAAGATACAAGTCCTTGTTGGCCATGTGCAAGATTCGGGACCTTCTCCTGAAAATAAAGGCAGTAAAGACTTTGCATGTTTTAAAAATTATCACTGCAATGTGGAAATAGATTATAGGAAGGCAAGAGTGGAAGCAGGGAAGCAGTGAGAAAGCAGTGCACTTGTCCAGGGAAAAAATGATGGCAGCATGAGTAGGGTGGCAGCATGTGAATGGAGGAAAATGGATAAATAGGAATGATTTGGTGGAAGTTGATTGGATTTAGAAGGTGAGGAAACAGAAGTCAGGGAGGCTTCTCAGATCTGGCTTGGCCCCTGGCTGGATGGTGATACCATTATTTACCGCAAGAAGTAGGGAATGGGGAGAGACAGGTTTAGGGAACAGATCATGAATGAGGAGAGAGCAAACAGCTGAAGATAAAATCCTAGGAATATTCAGAGGCCAGGTAGAAGAGGATGATGACTGATTGAGGAGACTGAGAGGCAACAGCTCCTGCAGTGGTAGAGTTTCAGGTATTTCTGAGAGACCAAGGAAGGAAGGCTGAAAGATTTCTATTGGATTTGCTCTGTGCTACTTGGTGACTTTCGCAACAGCTCTCTGAATGGAATGACTGAGGGGGGCTGATTAGAGTGGTCTGAGGAGTGAGCGGAAAGGAGGGGGGGAAAAAGTACAACCAAGAGAGGAGGGAGGAAGGGGATTGGTGCAGGAGCAGGTAGACATTTGAAACCCTCCTTTCCTGCTTCCCTCCTGAAAGTTCCTCAGAAATTGGTAACTATTCTGTTATCTATTTTGTAAAAATGGGGGGTTGCTCCATCACTGCATCATGGACCGCAAACTTATGGAACTTATTCCTCAAAAAGTAGGACAAGCTGTAAATATATACCTAGCTTTGGTTTAGTTATGCCCCTAAATGACTTGATCCCTATGGGTCAGAAGAAAGAGTCAGAGATATCTGACATTCCTTCCCAGCGAGCCAAGAGCATTAGATAGACTGTACTGACCACTTTGCTCAGGCTACAGGACATTGCTCAGAAAAGCCTGAGAACTCAATTGGGTCATGGGAAGTTGTTCTGGCCAGAAATGTCTTTTCTAATCACATGTTTTTGACTTGCCACTCTAGCCCTAATAGGCAGCCATTCGTTCTCTTTGGTAATCACGCCACACGAGAAAACCTGAATGCTGGCAACTTTAACTTTCCTTCTGAAGGGCACCTGGTACGCAGCACTGGTCCTGGTGGGAACTTTGCCAAACACATGGTGAGTGGCTGGACTGCCTGGTACTTGATTAGTTTTTATTATCAAATAGGAGGGGTTGGGAGTTGAAGAAAAGGAAACTTTTTCAGTTAGTGTGTTGGTTAAACCCTGAACTTGAAGTTGTTTTAGAATGAAAACAAATAATAGGAAACTGTATTTTTATATAAGTAGTAGGTATAATTTGAAAACATCATATTCAATTTTCATATATTTGAAGGAAAAAGATTAAAAACTTACATTCACAACTCACTGTTTAAGTTGTCAGAGTAATATCATTAGTAGAATAAAAATTTCAAATTAATTTGAAAATAGACAGCCAGAGAATCAGTGAGCTTGAAGATAGGTCCTTAGAAACTTCCCAAACTGAAATGTAAAGAGAAAAAAGAGAAGAAAAAAAAAAAACCTAGAAGAGAACATACACAAATTGTGGGACAGTTTCAAAGGGTGTAACGTACATGTAATGGGAATACCTGAAGAAGAAGAAAGAGAAAGAAAAAGAAGAAATATTTGAAGTAATAATGGCCAAGAATTTTCTAAAATTAATGACAGACACAAAACCACAGATCCAGGAAGCTCAGAGAACACCAAGCAGGATAAATACCAAAATCGACACATTGGCCCTTCATGTTCAAACTTCAGAACATCAAAGACAAAGTTCAAGTCTTGGAAGAAGCTGGGGGGCAGTGTGGGGGGCACTTTTCTTATAAAGGAGCAAGGATAAAAATTATAACAGACTTCTTATGAGAACCCATATAAATAAGAAAAGAGTGGAGTGATATTTTAAAGTATTGAAAGAAAAAAACCACCAACCTGTATTCTGTATCTAGTGAAATTATCCTTAAAAAGGAAAAGGGGGAGACAATTAAAGGAGAAATAAAGACTTTCACAGACAAACAGAAAAACAGAATTCTTCACTAGCAGACCTGCCCTGCAAGAAATGTTAAGAAGTTCTTTAAGCATAAAAAAATTATAGATATCAGAAACTTGGATCTTACATAAAAAAAAAGGAAGAGCATCAAAGAAGGAATAAATGAAGGTAAAACAAAATCTTTTATTTTTCTTATGCTTAATTGACCTAAAAGGCAACAGTGTTATTACGTGATTATAGCACATAGATAAGTGAAATGAATAACAGCAATGTAATAAGGTATGGGAGGAAGGAAATAGGGATACTCTGATACAAGGTACATGCACTACACGTGAAGTGATATTGATATAGAGTAATTTGAAAATTGACTTAGATTAGTTATAAATGTATATTGCAAATTCTAGGGAAACCACTAAAGATGTCCAGGTTTCAACTGAAAAAATCACTAGAGGTCTCAAACTGAATGAGAAAAGGCAATCATGAGATGCCAGCACTGACATAACATACATGTGAGAATTAATTGACAAGGATTTTTGAGGAGCCATCATAAAAATGCTTCAATGAGCAGCTACAAATATCATTGGAATAAATGAAGAAATAGAAAGCATTAGCAAAGAAATAGAAGATATGCAGTCGAACCAAATGGAGATTTTAGAATTTAAAAAAAAAAATCAAAATTAAAAATGCATTGGATGAGTTTGATAGAATAGAAATTAGAGAATAATCAGTGAACCTGAAAACAACAATAGGAATTACCTAATCTGAACACAGCAGAGAATAAATAGGCTGAAGAAAGAAAACTGAACAGAGGCTTTAGAGACCATGGACTCTCATAAAAGTCCTTAACATTCATGTCACTGAAGTATCAGAAGAAGAGGAGAAAGAAGATGAGACTGAAAAAATATGCAAAGAAATAAAGGTAGAAATTTCCCCAAATTTGGCAAAAAAACATGAACCTATACTACATTCAAGTGAATCCCAAACAGGATTAAACTCAAAGATATTCACACCAATTTACATCAGAGTTAAACTTCTGAAAACTACAGACAAAGAAAAGATCTTGAAAGCACCAGAGCGAAACAACACTTCACCCACAGAGGGAAAGCAATTTGAATAAAAATGTATTTCTCAGCAGAAACCATGGAGACCAGAAGGAAGTAGCACATATTTTTCAGATGCTGAAAGAGAAATGTCAACCTAGAAATCTATATCCAGTGAAAATATCCTTTAGGATTTAAGGGGAAATCAAGACATTCACAGATGAATGAGAACTAAGAGAATTTGTGACCAGCAGACCTCCCCTAAAAATAACTAATGGAAATTTGGTCTAAACAAAGGGGAAGTGATAAAAGAAGGAGTTTTGGAACATCAGGAAGGACAAGAGAACACAGTGATGAAACCAGTGTACACTGAATTATATACTTTAAAATGGTGAATTTTATCTAAAAAATGTTGCCCCCCCACCTTGAAAAAAACAAACACCCAATGTACACCCACATTGTAGATAGCATAACGAGTTTCTATTCTTAGGTCTGTATGACTCCAAAGCCAAAGGGCTTTCACTCATTAATTCAGTAATCCTTACTGAATGTCTCTTATATGCCAGTCACTGTTATAGGTGCAGGGATAGTCATGGTCTTTGCCTTCAAGAATCTAAAAAACTAATAGGAGAGTCAGCGATGATGGTGCTATGAAATGTTTGGAGCAATAATTACCTGTCCATTACACACCTATTAAAATGGCTAAAATTCAAAACACTAACAAAACCAAATGCTGGTAAGGATGTGGAGCAACAGGAACTCTAATTCATTGCTGGTGGGAATGCAAAATGATACAACCACTTTGGAAGACAATTTGACAGTTTCTTCCTTTTTTTTTTCTTTTTTTCTTATTGCCTTATTTTCAATCGCAGAATATTAATCAGATGAAAAAGAATAGAAATGGCTACATTAATTACTAGTTTCATGAATTGGAGCAGGACTTCCTGGCTATCCCTCAAGGCAATGGCTCAGAATCCATAGGAGGCTTTGGAGATACTGCAGAGACCGATGTTGAGCTGTGTGAAATTGAGGACTTGTTAATCAGCTTCAGTGATTTAACTTGTCTGAGGGAGATGCAGTCAGAGGTGCTGCAAAGCTATTTGAAAATGTCATGTCCATTGGAGAAGCAACAAAAGAGACTGAGGGATTATGCTGGTCCTTCTCAGGATTCCCTCTAGTAACTCACAGGGTGGAAACAGGTTATAAAACATGGTTTGATCTGGCGCATTTGTTATGTCATCATTACACGTTGGTCTTGCCAAGACCGATACAGGCTCTGCATTGAAATACCCATACATAAAGCTTGACTGGCTGGGTATGTGCTGCCCTCGATCCTGGCCCTTTTCATGCAAAACTATCTGCAAGTTCACCTAGCTGCATGGTATCATAAACTAGAAAGACATGCTAGGGCTAACTGCATCCAGGTCCTGATTGCCCAGCCACCCTCCTTCACGTTTTTGATTAGCTCATATATTATTCATTCACAGCAGTTGATTTCTCTAAGTCAGAATGTATCCCTAAGATGACTGGAGAAAAGGAACAGGGGGCCATGGCATCCCAGGTAGGGATGAAATCTGTACGCAATGCCATGCCATGCTGAGCACTTCATGGTCTGACTTCTCTTACTGGTCTTTGCTTTACATTCTTGGTTCCAGCCACTGGAACCGAATCACTGTGTGGGACATTCCCATGTGCGTTATGCTGTGCCTTTGCACATGCTGTCTGCTTGGAATGCTCAGTTTACCCCCTCTTTTACTAATCCTGTAGGACCAAACATATGTTCCGTCTCTCCCAGGAAGGCTTCCTGATTTACCCTCATCGTACATTGAATTGTACCCTTCTCATCTCCACTTCTCAGTAATACCCTATGTAGTTTCTGTCACTTCTACTTATCATATAGTTACCAGTTTATGTCTACCTTTTTCAAAATTATGACCTCATTTAAGACGGGGGTTTTCTTTTTCATTTTTGTACCTCAAGGCCTCACACAGGGTGTATAGTTAGCATTGAATAAATAATTCAGTTTGGCAGTTTTGTATAAAACTTAACTGTACTCCTACCATAAGATCCAGCAATCATGCTCCTCAGTATTTACTTAAAGAATAAAAAACTTATGTCCATACAGAAACCTGCATAAGGATGTTTATAACAGCTTTATTCATAATCCACCTAACTTGGAAAAAACCAAGATGTCCTTCAGTAGAGTAATGGATAAATAAACGCTGGTATATCCATACAATGGAATGTTATTCAGTGATTAAAAAAAAAAAAAAAAGAGCTATCAAGCCACAAAAGATGTGGAAGAACTCCAGGATTCGGCTATCTACATTGAGTGGACAAAGATGCCTTTATTTAAAGAAGGAGCACTGAAAAGAGTCAAGTTGAATGTGTATGAATTCCACTTCAGACATTGAGTTTGAAATGACTGTGAGATACCCAAGTAGAGCTGAAGAGTCAATAGATATATAGGTCTAGGGTTTAGAGGACTGGTCTGGGCTGGAAGTAAACATTTGATACTTCTCTTAGTATGAAATGGGTAGTTAAAATGAAGGCTGTGGATAAGATTATCTAGGTATGTATTTTTGGACCAGATATCCACTGAAGCTGTTTTGAGGTTCTTTCTGATTTTTTTTATAGTCTCCCAGCAAAGCTCACAATTGGTTCAAACTGACTTAAAATGTTTTTAAGAGTCATGCTGTATGGCACTAAGGTTTAGCCTCTTAACCAATTACTATTGTATATGTGCTGCCGAAGCGAGCACTTAACCAATTACTATTGTAACTACTTAAGAAAACCCAACCTTCTTTCCTGAGAAAAATGTTGACTATGTGTAGGTACCATTTTATTGGCCTACACCTGTGCTGGTGTGTTGATCTTTTGACTAAGACAGACTTCAAATTTATGTGCTGAAGTGGACACAACTGAAAGAGAACTTTGCCTTTTCACATCTGGAGTTTAAACTGTATGGCTTTCATTCATTCATAACACAAAATAGCTACAGTACAGCAACTTCCCAGAATATCCAATCAAGAAAGAAAGAAATCCATTTTTGCAAGATAGGTATTTGTGGAGGAGGAGGGAAGCAAGATGTAGCCCTCTATTATGTTAAATAATCAGTAAGAAAAGTATTTGTCGTTGAAGGTTTCTGTGTTATTTTACTCTGCTCTATTGCCCTAACTGGGATCATTTCCTTGTATCTTTGAAGGTTAAGGTATTAAAATACAACTTTCTTTTTAAAAAAAGGACACGGAGTAACCTTAAATGCATATTGCTAAGTGAAAGAAGCCAAAGCCAATCTGAAAAGGCTGCATACTGTGTGATTCCAACTGTATGGTGTTCTGGAAAAGAAAAAGAAAACCCTGGAGCCAGTTAAAAGATCAGTGGTTGCCAGGAGTTTGGAGAGAGGGAGGGAGGAAGAATAGATGGAGCACAGGGGACTTGTAGGGCAGTGAAACTATTCTGTATGATACAGTCATGGTGGACACAGTCATTATACATTTGTCCAGACTGGTAGAATCTACAGCACAAAGAGTGAACTCTAATGTAAACTATAGGTTTTAGTTAATAGTGATATTGTATCAGTATTCATCCATTGTAACAAATGTAACACACTAATACCAAGTGTAAATAATAGGAAAAACTGGAGTGAGGGAAGGAAAGGAGGTATGTGGGAACTTTGTACTCTATTATCAATTTTCTGTAAACCTAAAACTGCTCTAAAAATATAAAGCCTATTAATAAAAATAATTAGCCAGGTTCTTTACACAACTTTCTGGGGACTTTTGTTGCTATATCTTTCTTTTATATACATGGAAATCCATCGATATCAAGGCATTTCCATGAGATCTGGTCCAGAGGTTGGGGGGCCCTAGATTATGATCTTTCCTCTTCAGCTCTATTCCAAGGTAAAATACTTATCTTTTCCATTTCTCTGCCATTTATGAGTAATTTACAAATTAATAAGTGTCATGCAAGACATGCAAATCCAGGTAATTTGAGCAGTTTTACATTATATATATGCAAATTCTATTGTACCAATTTATTATTTTAAGTAAATGTCAGTAAATTTGACATTAGTATGTGCTTACCCAAATTTATGACATGACCTAATAAGTAAGTGAGTTTGAAACACATGACACCTTTAAAAAAACTTCTAATAAGCGAAAGTTTGGAAATCTAAGGAACATGTTTTAATTGTGGAAATATACATATTAACCAACAATATGAAATACATTCATGAGTTTTCATTCATCGTCATGGCAATATTGATCATGTTCATTGCAGTGAATTATAGATCAGTCAGAATAAGTTCTCATGTCAATTGTCTTTTCTTTTCTTTTTTTAAATCTGTTTTGTTTTGGCGGCTGGCCAGTAGGCGATCTGAACCTGTGACTTTCGTGTTCTGAGGTTGCGCTTGAACCACCTGAGCTAACTGGCCAGCCCTAAGTTCTCATTTCAAATCTGTAACTTGGATTCACATTATTAAAGAAAAAGGCCATGTATTCTGGTGCGGCTCCCTTAAACAATAGAGTAAAATAGAAGAATATTTGTGTCACATTAAGGTATTTTATATATATTGTACTAATTTCTGTTCCTTTAGCTCTTGTGGCAGAATTTTTGCATTTTGTAACTGCTGTCCTAGGAACCCCTCATGAGATGTTGGATTTTCAAAGGAGAAAAGGACATCCATTTTCTTTTCTTGTTTGGCAGCTGGTGGGTCTGGGGATCTGAACCCTTGCCCTTGGTGTTATAATACCACGCTCTAACCAACTGAGCTAACTGGCCAGCCCTGCATTTTTATCTCTGTATAAGTGAACACCTTAACAGAGAAGAAGAATAAAATTTTTAAAACCTAGAGGAGTGGGCCGAGCCCGTGGCGCACTTGGTAGAGTGCGGCACTGGGAGTGCTGCGACGCTCCCGCCGCGGGTTCGGATCCTATATAGGGCTGGCCGGTGGCACTCACTAGTTGAGTGCCGGTCACGAAAAAGGAAAAAAAAAAAAAAAAAAAAAAAAACCTAGAGGAGTTTATCATTTTCTCTTCTCAAGGGCTGTGTACAGAGATGAAATACAAAAGGAGGTGGGGACCCGGGTCCACCCTCCTTTCCTGAATTTGTAGCTGCCCAACACCTCTGCCTGTCATGTCAACCAAGGTCCTCACTGAAAACTCTGAACTGAGTATTAATGGCAGTCAGAATCCAAACACATTGCCTCTTTTTTCCTTTCAAATTGTGAATTCATTAACATCCAACAGCAACCTCACAATATAGCCAAGGTTTAAAAAAAAAACAAAAACACGCACAAAATATGCCTTTGGAAAAAACAACTACTAAAGGTGATCTTTTCCCTATTTATTTAAAAAATAATAAATCTGTTTTGGTAACATAACATTTACTTCCATTAACTATGTACCACTTGTTTCTCTAGCAGTACATGCCTAAGTCCTTGCTCCTTTTCTATTTTTTTCTGACATCCAGGTAGCACAGTGCGTCTCACCAAAGGGACCTCTTGCTTGTTCAAGAACATACTTTTTTGGAGCTACTCACATTCCATACTTGGGTAAGTTCCTGTAAGTCATCATCTCATCAGCTTACCTAATGAATGGTTTCTCCCATGAACTAGAAGTTAATGTATGATTTACTACTTTGTTCAGAACCTCATGATACCCAATTTGTGGGCCTCCAACTTCCACTCTCATTGCAGTTGGAGAGTTGATGTGTCTAACATGTTTCTCACAGAATGTATTTCAGGAGAAAAACTATTGGTTTAACCTGTATTAAGTCTAATCATGTATAAGACACTATGCTTAGTGTCAGAGGGAAGGCAAAGATTGAGAAGGCCTAGTTTGAGACAGCAGGAGGTATGGACTGCATTGGGAGTTTGGATGACTCTGCCAGGTGCCCACCCAACTGTTCTTGTGGGGAAGTGAGAAAGGGCCATGACAGAACGGTACCCAGGAACTGGGAACAAACAGTGGGGACATTCAGAAAGGCTGGGCTGACTGGGGCTTCCCTGCTTGCTGGGGGTAACCAGAAGCTACAGGTATCCAAAAAGACATGGAGAAGAACCTCTAGAATGAATGGGGATCTCAGCATTGCTACACAGAGGAGAGTATATCGGAAGTCAGGTTTTCTCTCGGGTGTTGTTAAATAAGCCAGGAAACTCTGGAAAGATGTATGACTTGAGTCAGATTAATTAAGGAGATAAACAGAACTGAGCAAGTTTACTGAAAGCTTAAAAAATAAAAATGAAAGCAGAAACATTCCAGAGCCTATGATTTTGCACATCTTCTCTGGTGTTTGGTGATAATGCCAAGTAGCTTGTAGAAGTGGGATATGTCAGGGGTGAAGGTCCTGGTGGATACTGTATTTAACTTCAGAGAAAAAAATGTTCCTGACAATGACTTCAAATTAAATTAAGTACTTCCAGCTTCCTTGTGAAGTATTTGCATATCCTGTGTCACATTCTTAGTAAATGTTGCTCTTTCACAGGTGATAACCATAAGCTGCCCAAGAAAATGGAACAAATGTAAGTCTTCATGTTTATTTAGTTTATTTATTCTTTCTTTCTCAAAGTTGACTTATCAGTTGTGTTGTCCTTTTGTGGCTCCCTTTTGAGATCAGCAGTAATTAGGATATCTGGTTTAAGAGGTGAACATTGCTATATAGTTTCCCAGGAGGTCCCCAGCCCCTGTCTCTCAGTTTGGAATCCAGGCGCAGGACTCATCTATCATCTGCTCATCTCTCCAGAACTCAGAGACTTCCTACCTGCATATCCATGCATTTGTATTATGTAACTCCTCTTAATATGTTTTCTACATAGTTCATTTTTTACTGGGGGTTTTTCTAAAAAATAAAACATCCTGAGATCCTTTGGGAGAATCCTTGTGAAACCCCATCTGATTCTGAGGAGTGTTTTCTCTGGATCTGACATTCAGGCTTATGGAACAGAGCTCGGATCTGAACCCTGGCTGTGCAACTTTAGGAAGTTCATACCTAGTGTTGACTTCTCTTCCTTCACATATAGCAGGAAACCAAAGACAGGCAGTAGACTCATTAATAATGAAACTACTGAATTCCGGAAAGCATCCTCCTTTGGAAATATGGACAAAATAGAGTTCTATTATTACCTAATTAAATACCCCAGCGTAAGCCAGTAGGGTCTAGACCAGTGCTTCTCAAAGGCCAGCAGTGACAGGCCACAAAGAATTATCTAAGGATCTCTTAAAAATATAGATTCCTCAGGCTCAATCCCGGATCTACTGAATCAGAATTTCTAGGGTAGGGTCCATGAAGCTGTATTGGGGAAAAATATAATGCAAATAATTATAATCATACTACCGAAAATATGGATATAGAGAAAAGAAAATAAGATCAGCCATAATCCCTCTTCTCTGGCACTACCCAGTAGTATATTAATACTTTTTTTAAAAATGCATTTAGGTTTTATGTTGATGTAATTACAGTGTGTACATAGTATTTAGGTGGGTTTCCTTCACTTTAGCAGCAAGTCAGCCATTTTCTACGTTCATGGGGATAACCTTGCTTTTTGCTTTTGCTTGAGTGCCTGCTGTGTGCTTAGCCACTGCCCTGGATTCTCATTCTGGACCCTTAGACATTTTACCTAAATCAAATCCACTAGTGCCCTGAGTTCAGGACTGGTATTGAGGGGTACTTGTGCCCAGATGGGGATATGTTAAATCACAGAGTTGGTGGAACTTGGACCTTGTGGAGTCCTAGTGAAGGTGACAGCAGCGCCATCCAGGGCATTTTATGAGTCAGTAGTCAGCCGGCTTTTTTATTGAGCTCTTGTCTGAAGGTCTGTATGGGAGAAGGTCAAGCAAAGGTGAGGCCTGACTCATCACTAAGTGATGTTTGGATCAAGCTGGGGGAGGGGGGGCGGGTATCTTTACATTTCTTTGGGGTTGGCCTTTATAAAACTTCACCCTTAGTGTTAAGGTACGGAGAATTCTGGTCTCACCTAGAACTGGCCAAGCTCATTGGCAGTGTCCCTGTCAGGTACCTTTCTACCAGGACGTACCTACTGCCCTGGCCTGGCCAACAACCTTTAGGATATGTTGATTCTTAGAGCTGTCATTTTGTTTTATGAACTTTCTCTGTCACTTTTTCTTCAGCCCAACTCAGATCTCAACTACAACGTAGAGGTGTGATGTAGGAGCGAAGGAGGAAATTGAAGGAGATTACCATGTAATGTGACATAGTGGAAAAGCACCAGGCTGAGAGCAGATCTGAGTTTGGGTCTGCCATGGATTTTCTGTGGCCTTAGACAACTTATTCTACCTCCAGAGGCCCTAGTTGCTTCTTCTGTAAGATGAAAGGATTAGACCAGATTATTTCTGTGTTTCTTCCTGCTTTTCAAACTGCTTTCAAGTCTTCCTTTATCTCTTAACAAAATTCTCAAAGGCTTAAAAATAGACATATTCTTAGGTGAGGCCTTGTCAGTTCCTTGCCACGCCCCTCCCCTTGCCTTTTAGGTCCTCCTAGACGAGACCCTTCTCTAAGAGGAGCCTGGGCCTCCTTCCCCTAAAGCAGTAGTTCTCAACCAAGGGCAATTCCCATACCTTCCCCATACCTCTCAACCCCTGGCATCTGTAGCTAGGTCTGGAGACATTTTTGGTTGTCACAACTAGGGGGTGCTACTGGCATCTTGTGGGTAGAGGCATAAGACACTGCTTAACATCCTACAGTGCACAGGACAGACCCCACAACAAGGAATTATCCAGCTTAAAAATGCCAAGTTTGAGAAACCCTTTGCTAAATAACAGACTTGGATTTTCTGAGAACCTTCATGGCAGTTCCAGTCTGGCAAAGAAACAAACTTTCTTATAATGATTTTAGGAAGTGAGAAGTCAGAAAGAGCAAGATTTGGGGGGAAGGTAGAGATCCCCTCAGAAGCAGTCTTTGTTCTCCAGATGAGCAAGCTGATGGTTTACAGTGATTTAATTTGAATTTAAGTGAAACCCAGTCTCTCCCCAATCAGGTAATCTCTCTTGCCCCTAAGCTCTCCCACCCTGAGGTTCCAGTAGGAGCCAGCTGTCAGCAAATTTGGTGAGGAGACAACATAAAGATGTGGTATAGTTAGTTCCTGGAAATGCAACAAGTCTGTATCATAATACTGAAGGGATTCCTGGTCTGAGGGTAGTTGTTCCTGCACATAGAGGGGCTAGGGATCCTATATAGTTTTATTCTGTTTTGTCACAAACAGGGAGGGTTGGTCTTTTGAGCAGAGTTCAGAGGAGGTGACATTTCTTAAGACGTTTTAACAAGAGCAAAGTAGAAATCAAACAAGGCACATGACTTTTATTTTATTTATTTTTCTTTTCTTATTTATTTATTTATTTATAAATTGAACTATAATTGATTATACATATTTTTGGGGTTCAACATTGACGTATGTTGATCAAATCAATATTATTAGCATATACATTATTACAAATCGTATTTATTCTTTATGCCCCTTATCCAATCTCTCCCCATCACCTCTCACTCCCTTCTCCCACCTCTGATAACCCTAGATTCTTCTCTTCTTCTGAAAGAATAACAGTTACTCAGTTGATTTGTAGGCACATGACTTTTAAAAAGTTTAGAAATCAATGAGTTCCATTTTTGTACTTTTCTCATTTTGTTTAGAAATCGCTTTCTTAGGGACTGTTATTTATGTGCATGCAGCTTTTGATGACACCTGGTGATGCTGTAGTTAACCATTATTTTTTGTTTTTAAAGTAGGCTCTTGTCCCAGGTATATGCTGCTGTTATTGAGGCTGTCTTGGCTGGCATTGCATGTTATGCTAAAACTTCCAGTCTAACAAAGGTAATTTAAATACCATGTTTCTCTTTCTGTAATTGTTATTTTAATGTAAAACATCTTATCTATCTGTTTATTCTTTGGACACCTTGTGGTACTCACTTTTGTGTGAGCTTGGGCCTCTTTGGCACCAGGCAAAGAGATACCTTTAGAGTGCTGAGCTTCTGCTGCCTGTGACTGTGCTGCTGTTGTCTTATGAATGACAGCTAATTAGCACTTCTTTGTAGACATCTTGTGTTTAAAAAAAATCATTCTGTAGCATGTTGCTTTGTTTAATTGTTTAAACAAAAGACTTTTGAAAATAAAAATTAATGAAAAATATAGGTTATGTTCTACTGTGAATTTTAATAAAGTTAGGTGTTTGTTTTGAGATACATAATTTGATTTCCTATAATTCACTGTTTAAAAACAGCTAAAGATTAGAAAATCTTACTTGCCTTTCCTAGACAAGCACATGTGTTCTCGTTCTCTGACCGTTATCTTCCTTGCTGTTTTGCGGTTAACCTGCCCTGCTGAGTTGGATTCCTATATCTGACCCAGTAAGGAGATGAGAAGAGTCGGCTTGATGCCTCCCAATGCCAATAGGACCTTTCCTGAAGGAAGCCATTTGACATTGGAAAGGTTGTGTATGCTGTAGATATCAGAGAGACTGTAGCCATAGTCACCAGCTTCTCACTGTCTCCCCTCCTCACTGAACTTGAATTTCTGGTACTGATGTGGGATTCTCAGCTCTTTAGCTGCTAAGTGGTAGAGGCAAAGCAATGGGATGTCCTTTGATAGCAATTCTCACACCTTTGTTTTTCAACTGATCTTTTGTAACTCTAGCTATTTGAATATTCTTAGCATCTGGCAGAAACTCTGAGGGCAGTGTCCCTCCCCTACAGTCAGGGTAGATGGGAGGAGAAAGCATTTTTTCAGTCTTCATACTCCACTGGCATCATCCCAGCTGATTACATCTCTTCAGGTAGATCAGGTTCCAGTGCCCACATGCCTGAATGTAGTTTTTCCTGTGAACCCAGCCTGAAGTAAGCAGGTGCCTATTTCTCTTAACACAATGCTTTCACTTTAATCTATTGATGTATACAGGGTAGTCACATAGAGGGGCATGCCACAGTATTCTTAGGGCTCTGCCTTTCAGTGAAGTGTATACTTTTTGCTGCTGTGAAAGCTAATTGTCTCTGTTTTGGTAATGATTTTATAGGCCAAGGAGGTAGCAGAGCAGACCCTGGGATCTGGCTTAGATTCCTTTGAGTTGATTCAGTTTAAGGCAGCCCTACGGTAAGCAATGTCTCATGTTTTTATGAGGAATTTTTTAAGTTTGTTTTTAAAATACTCTTTTGTCCCTTATGAATTATATTCCATTTCCCCTTTGAGAAGTGTTGCAGTAAAATAATCGGATGTATAAAAGGGAATCATTCATGATCAGGCCTTTATTTGAGAAGCCAAGAAGCCAAAGATGTAGGAACTATATGAGAAAGAGTCACACACATTCTGAGGCTAGAATGTGAGGCAAATTGATAGCAGAACGACAAGACACCTGACAGGCCCAGATTCCGAGATTAGAAAGGTAAAGCTGGGGACCTGAGTTGTGAGGTTTATTAGACACGGGGGCCCTGGCATGTGAAGGTAATCACTGCTTAGAAGTGATTTGCCCTAAGCCTCATCTGCCTAATCAGATGGTAGAAACCCTGGGCTTGGCCATGTCTCAGGGTCTAGATGTTTTGGGAATCTGGCTTCCTGGTGGTCTTCCCATCACCTCTCCCAGCACCTCACAGTGCATCTCTATGGGGTCTTTGTCCACAGCTAAATTTTAATGATCCAGTCCAGTTAAACCACTGTCCCACATGAGGACCATTTTGTGCACTTTTAGGCAATGGATACAAAAGACAACAATACTGGGGAGTTTATTTAAGAATACTTCTGGGTGTGCCCTATGATGCCTCATTCTATGTCCCACATTTTCTTACATCTGTTGCCCTGGCTAGTAAGAGGGAGCATTTGAAAGACAAGTCAGTCAATTGATCTAACAAGAATTCTATTGCTTCAGCTCCAGGAGTGGAGGAAAAAGCCAGAGCTCTGTGGTATAAGGCTTTAGGCTTCAAGTTTCCTTTCCTGTGGGTCTTCTGGCTCTTGTTGCTCTGGCCATGAAAGGGGGGTGCAGGGGGAGAGGAAGCTTGCTTCCTTACAGCCTTGTGCTGCCCTGCACTGTCTGTTTCTGGCAGACCTGAGTTTGAGAAACTTCCTTCACTTTCCAGCTATGTGACCTCAGACAAAATAGAGAACTCTCTGTATCTGTTTCCTCAACTACCCATCTTGTAGAGTGATTAGGCATGTAAATGTTAGCTGCTGTCACGTTGGGGTCTTCTCTGTTACTGTTGACATGACTGACATAGTCATTCCACTCATCCTTTCCTTGGGCCCTTTCCTAGGCCACTCAGCCTTCCCAGGGCAGGCCAACTCTCAATTCCAAGGCCTTCTAGGCCTGGGTGTACCACCCTATCTGGAGGAAGGCACATGGAGAAAATGCCAGGCAGTGGGAGGAGAGTCTCTACATACAGGCCTACCGCCTTCCCTCCACAAGAGTCACTTCACTGAGGACCTTCGCACTGCATCAAATTAGCAGATCTCCTGAAAGGGGAAGGAGAGGGGAGCCATAAACACACACAGGAAGTTAGTGTGTGACCAATCAGTACTTGGTAAGGCAAGAAATTAAACTTAGACAATTCAGAAACTTTCTTTTACAAAAAGAGTAAGCCAGAAAGATTTTCTGGTTATTCCTCAGCTCTGAAGGCCCGACCCTGCCCATGGCTCCACAGCAGTTGACTGTGAGGAGCAGAGACATGGCCTCTGCTTGGGTGCACAGCAGGGATGGCAGCTTGACCCAAAGGTGGGAAAGAGGAGAAGGATCAAGGCAGTATAAAAAGGCTGTGGGGCAGGAGACTTTGGGCAGTGAGGGTCACTCCTACTCTGCAGTGGGCAACAATCCTGTTATGTCATTCTCTCCTGCTCTGGTTCAAGAGTCAAGTCAGCCCTGAGAACCTGCACAGAGGCAGGGCCATCACTGGAGTCATACACTGGCCCCGTACATGCTGATGGTGTGGGACCCTGGGAGAGGTATCTCAAGTATCTAAGGTAAATCTGTGTAAAGCAAGGATGACACACACCTCGCTGGGTGGCCTTGAGAATTCAGAGCAGGTACGCTGCAGAGGCAAGTGTCCAAGGAGAATACCAACGCAGTAGTCAGCAAAAGCAGACTGATTTTTGTTTTGCTTTGTTTTGTTTTTGGTCTACAGATCAAAGATGACTTTTCATATACATGCTGTGAATAATCAGGGAAGGTAAGTATATGATTGTGGTACATCCTCATATGGGTCAAGTTTTAGGAGCATGAAGAGAGGAGAGGCTGCCTTGTAGTGACTGACATAGATGATCTCACGGTTCTACACCTGGCAGTGACTTCACTACAGCGTTGGGCTTGGGGCTGGCTGTACACAGCTGTGCACCTGTACCCTGAGTGCTTCCCTTGAAAGGCTGAGGGGCGGGGGTGTGGGTGGACATAATTCACCTCATTGGCCGACATACTGATTCTACATATATGCAACCTGGTGTTTTGAAAATCCCTGAGAGTAATCTGAGTTTCTGAGTTGTCATTGCCAAGCTGAAAGAAAGAGAACGTTGTAAATTTCAGTACAGTTAAAAATTCTTGCACATATGTCTCTCCCATCTCTTTCCTCTTCTAGAATTGTGCCTCTGGACAGTGAAGATGGCTTATCCTTTGTGAAGACGGTAAGCAGAGTTGTTATGGGTCAGTTGGCTGGGAATGGCCCATTAGAGGCACATCTACAAGGGGTAAGGTGGGAGTGGGTTAAGGTCTTGGGCAGCCCACCTGCTACTTGAGCAAAGTGGTCTGTTCTCAGGACTGTCTCAGCTGCAGTGATGGGGATCCTGTATTTTCTGAGGATACCCAGGCAGCTGTGCCAGGCCCACCAAAATCCACACTCTCATGCCTAGGCTTCTCCAGGGTCCAGAAGCTTAACTGAGGGGCAGGGGCACCTCTTTGTAAGGTTATGAAGCCTTCTCCAAGTAACTGAGATTGCTCTGACCTCATGTGGAAATGTGAGCTGAGAACAAGCCTACCTCAATCAGCAGATCAGCGAGTTTTCAGTGGTTTCTTTGCATTCTCAGACCTGCATTGATGCCCTTAACAGAGACCTGGGAATATTAATTAATAAGCTAACAACAATCAATAGGGACCTGGGTCTCCAGTGAAGTGGGTTAGTCAGAGCAAAGCTTTTCAACCCATGTGCTGGGGCCACACTGATATGCCAGGGGAATGGTTTACAGACGCACTGATATATTGGTCCCAGGAGTGGTATGGCCTGGGGGAGCCAGAGTTTCTAGGCCAGTTGCTGCCGGCTGCAAGCTGAGTCCTCCATTTACCCCTCTGCATCCTGATGTGAAGAAGGTTGGCAAGCAGTGCATGAGAAGATGGTGGATATTCAGTTGGACTCTGGTTGTAGTATGTGTGGATACAGGTTATACCTTGAGTCTGTTCTGTGACCACCGCCTGAGCCTTAATTCCACCAAGCTTTGGTCACGGGGTGCACAGCTGTGAATGACTTGGTACAAATGCATCCCTATCACTATCATCAGTGGAAAGGCAACTCAAAGTCCCCTTCAGTAGTGTTGTTTCATCTACAGAGAGTAGTACAACAAGGCTAATTTTTTAAGGTTGTGAGTAATATATATTTTTATAATGTTCATGTTCCTGTCTGTCACCATTTTGTGTTAATGTTCTTTTAGAACTAATTTAGACTTTTTTGTGACATCATTAAGACATAGGGAAATGCTTTCTGATATTTAGGCATTAATACTTTATCTCCTTGCTAGACTTTAAATCCCTGACTTCTCTCCTTGGACTCTTATGCAATGCTTTAGAAGGTGCCTTTCACAATAGTAGGTGATTAGGAGTCTAGGGGAATTATACTCTTGTGTTATGTATGCATTCCATAGCAGCTAATGAAATAGGAAGGAAGAGGCAGGAAGTTGGTGCTTTCTGTTCAAATCTTCTCCTCCCATCCAGACAGAGATGAAGTTTCGCCGCCTCCTCAAAGCCTTCCCTATTGATTTCTCCCTACAAGTACTGTATTCCTATAGTACTTGCCATTTGTACTACACAAATTAGGGAGTAATTCTATACTAACGTGTCATGATGACTTTCATGTAACAATGTTCTTGTCTCTACAGCATACATTATAGATTTCCTAAAGACAGGCACCATGTTAAATTTTTTCTTCCCCATGCCACATGGTGGGAGGTACAAAGCAAGTATCCAACAAATGCCACATCTGTTCTTTTAAGTGTCCTCTTTCCTGTTTCTCAGTATGAAAGTGAACCCACAGGATCTGTCTACTTGGTTGATATGAGAACCAAAGAAGTAGGATGCCCATTGTCACCTAAGAGGGACAGTGTAGCCTGAGAGTTCTGTGTCTTGAAATGCTCAAAATCCTTTGAGACAGATTTAGATAAACCTTCCTGTTGGTCAAGCCTAATTGGAAAGTTAACTCAAATATAAAAGCCCACTTGTCACTTTTGTATATCCTATTATCACGACAACGTGGTAAAACAGGGACTTCTGTTTTAACTGTGGTTTTTTTTTTTTCTTTTCAACCCTTTATTTTTTTATAAGAGACTCCAGCAATTCCTTCAGAAGCTTTAGATCTTTTGTCTCTGCCCTAAAAGGTGGGACTGGGGTCCCAGGCTAGGACAACAATGTGTGAAGATGGATTTAGCTTCCAAAGCTCTGCACCCTACCATTCAGCAATGCTCAGGCTGGGAGGGCAGGACCTGAGAGGGCTCATTGTGCTACCTATCCCATGTCCCTCACCAGATCTTCATGGTCATCCCAGGCTCTGGCTCTGGATCTGGATCATACCAGTTTCTGTGTTTCCTCTGGTGGATTCTCCTCAGCACTGTTTGACTTTCACTCGTTTTTAATTGATAAATTAGAGCTTTCTTACCAGCCATTTAGGAACTCTCTCTGAGTTGTTCTAATTTTGATTCCAGGGTACTGAAGCCTCTGTTTTTATTTGTCTTGACCATAAAAGCTTGGATGGCTTTTTTTTTAATGTTCCTGGTACTGAAAGGAGCATTTGCAGGTGTTGACATATACCCCAAAATATCCATGAAGATATGTTTACCAAATGAACGACCACCAGGCTTTTTTCAGAGTTCAAGCAAACCAAAGAAGAAGTTGGTGAGAGTGTGGCGATGTGGGGATGTGAAGAGTATGCAAGTGTACAGAACCCTAGGGGAAACATCTCTAACTCTCATAGGCTGGGACTAGTCACAGTTAAGAAGGAAGGCTGTTGTGTTGCTGCTTAGGTTAGGAAGGATGAGCAGTTTGGGGGAATTTATAGAAACGTAAAGTTACTGTCCTTCTAGCCCAAGTTACTCTCCTTCTAGCCTCTGATCAAGGAGCAATTGCAGGGAAGCCTGGGTGATTCTGAAGTCATTTCCCAGCCCAGAGATATATTTCAAGATATTTCCACCTTTCCTTAGAAACTCTGTATTCTTTTGCCATGTGCCTTAAAGCAGTAATTTTGTGATCTGTTTCTTATGGATCTCTCCCTGAAGGTTTTGGGCTGGCAACTAGTCTAACTCTGGTTTCTCATTTGATACAGGCTTGTATGACCATCTATGACATTCCTGACTTGCTGGGAGGAAGGGGGTGCTTAGGATCTGTGGTCTTCTCAGAATCATTTTTGACATCTCACATCTTGGTTAAAGAAAAGGGTAAGTGTATATGGTCATTGGAAAGCAAACCTTGAAACGTTTTGGCAAAATAAGCCATAAACTAAGGCAAAAGACTAGCAATAAACTGGTGAAAATAATAAAACACTTCTGATTAACAAAGGGTATATATCCTAATTTATGAGGAGCTCTTACAAATTAATAAGAAAAAGATAAGCTACCCAATGGTAGAATTGGCAAAAAATATGGACAGGCAGCTTATTTATTTATTTATTTATTTATTTATTTTTGTCTTTTTGTGACCGGTAAGGGGATCGCCTTGGCTTGGTGTCGCCCGCACCACGCTCAGCCAGTGAGTGCACCGGCCATTCCTATATAGGATCCAAACCCGCGGCGGGAGCGCCACTGCGCTCCCAAGCGCTGCACTCTCCCGAGTGCGCCACGGGGTTGGCCCTGGTCAGGCAGTTTATAGAAGTAGAAATCAAAAAAGGGGGGAGGGAGGAAGAAATAGGAAAAGATATGCAGACACAGGCAGCCTCACTACTAGTCAAGAAAAAGCAATTTGAAACAACAATTAGATACCGTTTTTTAATCCATTATGTTGGCAAAAATTTTTAAAGAATGATAATATCCAGTCCTGGTAAGATGAGCCTGATAATGTTCTGTTTGATTTTTTGTACATATACCTGTACTACCTTGATAAAAATTGAAAGTAAAGGTAAAAAGGACTAATGCCAAAGACTCTTCATTTAAATGTGTTTGTGTTTCTATTTGTTCTTAAAAACACCAACGTTACGGGCCGAGCCCGTGGCGCACTTGGTAGAGTGCGGCGCTGGGAGCGCTGCAACGCTCCCGCCGCGGGTTCGGATCCTATATAGGACTGGCTGAGTGCCGGTCACGAAAAAGGACAAAAAAAAAAAAAAAAAAAAAAAACACCAACGTTAATCACATGGAGGAACCTTTCTCCATCCTCCTCGTTAGTCTGTCTGTCCTCATATAAGGAAGTTTTCATTTTCTGAGGGCATCTGACTATACTAATAAGAGGAGCCCTTGCTGCTGAGAAAGGGAAGGGCATTTACAGTCTGGGACATTTACAGTCTTGTCAGAGCGGGCTAAGGTGATTGGGAATAACTGTCATGTGTGTGGTCTTCCTACAGATGGCACTGTTACCACAGAAACCAGCTACACAGTCCTGACAGCCGCCATACCCAGATTCTGCTCCTGGCTGGTTAGTGTCATTCATCAGGAGGAAGCGGATCTAAACGAGGAGAAGTAGGGGAGAAGATTTGAGAAGAGAGCCGCTTTGCTGGGGTCCTGGTGGGATGTCAGATCCTAGTGTTGTTCAGGAATGGAAGTTTTTATCTCAGACTTTATACAAATATAGTTCCTTTAACTCTCTCAGAATCTTGGAAAAGTTTCAAAAGAAAGGAACTAAGTTATTTGGGTCCCTGTTAAATTGTGAAGGAAGAAATACCACACTCATTTTACAGATGAGGAGACTGTGGCTTAAAAGACGAACAGCCTATCCAGGATCACACAAATAGTGAGAAGTGGATCCTGTAGCTCCCTTCTCTGTTCAGAATGGTTGCTGCTGAGCTTTTACAGAAACATCTCTCTACATGTAGAAAAGTCCCATTTCCTCACTGGGACTTGGTCTGAAACTCTGGTGCTTTGGGACGTAGAAAGTATGACAGAAGTGAGGCTGATAATGATCTCAGTACCTATTTTGGAATCTGTTTATGTTCTGTTTCTACAGTTCAGACATTCATAGGGAAGAAAAGTCACCCACTAACGTGAATATGTTTAAATGAAAACATGCTCTTTGAAAATATTTTAAAATGTTCTTTGTCCTTTATCTCAAAAAATAGTTGTTTTTCTCTGAAGTGAAATGTGAATGGAGATTAACACATCCTCTCTGCAAGTCATAGGCTCATTAGCTTGACCTCAGGTCCCAGTGAGAGAGCCCACTATGGCCTTGGGCTCTGAGCCCTGATGACCAAGAGCCAACTCTGCCAGCTGTGTTGGGGCCTGAGAGCACTGGATGGTAGAGGGACTGCTCAGTCAGTCTCCTGGAAATGGGGAGACCCAACAGGGTTTTGCCCTTGAAGTAGTAAACTGAAAATCTGCATTCCTTTTTGACACAGGTAGAAGATAATGAAGTAAAATTGTCTGAGAAAACCCAGCAAGCAGTGAAGGTAAGCAACCTTCTTATTCTCAGTGTTAACATCATATCAAAATAAAATGTAAATAATTTATAAAGAAAATTTAGAGGCTGGCTGATTAGCTCAGTTGGTTAGAGCACAGCCTTGTAACACCAAGGTCAAGAGTTCGGTTCCCCATACTGGCCAGCCCCTAAAAAAAGAAGAAAATTTAAAATAATACTGCTAATCTAAACGATCTGTACTTCTTTGTGTTCATTTCCTATTTGCATTCTTCCCCCTTCCAGCAGAGCTCTAGAGATAACCATTTATGGGGGACACTATTAGAGGGATTCTTTTTGCCATTTAGGTCTTTTTGGGTAAGGGGTAGTTAATCTCCCAGTACTATTAAAAACAGATCCCTGATTGGCCTAGACATGTAGAGCTGAGACATCAAGGCTTCAGGCCAAGGGGAAGTAAATCCACTGGAACAAGAACAAGCATTGCAGGCTTTGGCGCCTGTACTCCGAGAGGACCTTAACACTTTTTCTCAGCACAAATCAAGGATGCTAGTACCATGCCAAAGAGCCAGGCAACACCAAAGGCCATGGAATAAGTTGGGCATATCTGAGTCTGACTCACCTACTGTTGACAGACACAATTAGGCAGGACTTTTGATACTGTGAGTATTTATAAGTCACCTGCTCTTTTTGTTTTTGTTGTTGTTGTTTTTAAAGGGAGATGAGTGTTTCCTGGGTACTTTTCTAACAGGAGGAGACGGAGCATATCTTTATTCCAGCACTCTACAGTCTTGGCCTGAGGAAGGTAAGCAATTATGACTTCCTTGGCTATGTCAGGGTCCCTCTTTTGCAGGTATTAGCATGGGTACTGTGATTAATAATACATTTGATAATACTGGCCAGCTGCCAAAAAAAAAAAAACCACAGTACGTCTGATATTTGAAAAGACTTGTTGCATAAGTGTTTTCTTACAGCTTTTCTCCTTTGATCCACCCATTTCGTAGATGAGGAAACTTGTGCTAGGAAGAGCTGGTCCCAGAACTGCACGTGGTTCTCTTGTTGCTGCCTGAGGTTTGCTCTCAGAATGAGCTAGAACAGCAACGTTTCCAGAAGTAGAATCTGTGGACCTAAAAAAAAAACTGGATTAGTTTTCTATTACTACATAAGAAATTACCACAAATTTAGTAGCTTAAAACAATACCCTACTATCAGGCAGGGTTGGCTAAATTCAGGTCTCATGAGGCCAAAGACAAGGCATCAGCCAGGCTAGTAGGCTCTTATCTAGAAGCTTTGGGGAAGATCATCCAGGTTGTTGGCCTGTCAGTTCCTTCTGCTTGTAGGATTGAGGTCGCTGCTTTGTTGCTGGCTGTCAGCCAGGGACTGCTCTTAGCTCCTCCTCCTGGAGGTCCTTGCCCTGTGACCCCCTCTATCTCAGCAAAGAAAAACATCCCTGTGTCGAATCTTTCTCACACTTTGGATCTCTCTGAATTCCTCTTCTGCTGCCAGCATCTTAAATTTCTGCCTATCACAGTCTACCCTCTAGCCCCCGTGATTCACATCTCTCTCCTATGCAAAATAGTCACCACCTCCCAAGGTTCTCATCCCATTATGGCAATAGTTCAAAATCCTAAGTCTCATGGGCTTAAACATCTAAAATCTCATTATCGAGATTATCTAAATCCCATGTAGATGAGGCTCAAGGGTGTAATCTATGAAGTACAGCTTCTGAACACAATTCCTCTCAGTGTCTCTGGACCTGTAAAACTAAAGAGACAAGTTATCTGCCCCCAGCCCTCCCAACATAAGGTGGCACTGGCATAGGGTAACAGTTATAGACTTCAGGCTCAAAAAAGGAAAAAATAGAAGGTAAAAAGGAGTCACCAGCCCAAGCAGCTTTGAAGTCCAGCTGGGCAACTCCAGTTCCTTGATTAGGGTTAAGGCCTGGAAGTTATCTCCTGTGGCTCTCAGCTCTTCTCTCTGGGGTCTCGGTTCTACCCTCTGAGCTCTTAGTTTTGCCTTATGGGCTTTTGGTTCAGCTCTCTTAGTCACAAAGGACAGTGGTTCCTTGATTAGGTTTCAAGGCCTCGGAATAATTCTCTGTGGTCCTTAGCTCTGCCACCTGGGCTCTTGGTTCTACCCTCTGAGCTCTTGGTTTCTCTCTGGGTTCATGGTTGTGCCCTCTGGGCTTGTGGCTACTCCTCTGTACATCCTTCGTTATTCAGTGAAAGGTAGATAGCACCCTGTTTGTAGCTGAGTAGTTTTATCAGCCTGCTTCTTGCCAGTAGAATTGTGGGGGTCCAGCAGTCTCCTTTCATTTTGTATACTCTGTCCATTTCAGTCCAAGTTGGCAGTGCTTCTGCTGATATAAAATTCTCAAGAACTAATGGTTGTACAACTTTGTGAGTATACTAAAAATCCTTGAATTATATAAAATAAAACTCTCAAGAACCTTGTTGGTTTTGCATGAACTTTACAGGGTTTCACTCCATGTTCCTTTTTTGCTTCCTCAAAGTAACATTTTCTTATAAGTCCTATTCATTCCCTGTTGAATATTGCCTTTTTGTGGAGGAGGAGTTCCGACTTACTCCACAAATTCCTCAACCTCTACTAAGCAAATCCCTTTTCTGGATGATTGTTCTTCTTATTGAAAGTATTCTATCTGATGGCAAATTCCTCCGTGTTCTCAGATCATTGGTCCAGCTTCTGCTCTTCCATTCACATAGAAGACAAAGTACAAGGAGTTCTGGGTTTTGATCCACAAAATGCTGGGGTGGGAATAGTACTTGTTCTCATGCCTGTGCTATGGACCCTGCATTACTGCCTCTCTAGATCCTGGTTTAGAAGATCTGGGGGTTAGGAACATTTGCTAAGGGCATGGAGCATGTAGCATTGCTATCAGCCTTGGGGCAAGATTGCATAGTGTTTTGAAAGTAGGTTATATACAATGCAGAAGTGGTTGTGCTCTGTCATCCGTGAGCCCATATATTTGCCAAAATTAGTTTGCACCTTCTTAGCAAAGGGCCTTGTTAGAAAAATAATCTTGCATTGCATTGAGTTATTCAACAAGATTCAGTGTATCCTGAGTTCTCTGTACAAGAATAAACGGCACAGCCAGGGATTTCTGGGACCTTGTTGGTCACATTCTTAGATTTCAAACTTTCTTAGTTCCTGAGAGAAATACAGTTTGAATTAGGAGATGGTTTCCTGAGGTAGGAAAATTCAATAGAAACAGAGAATTTAAACAGGAGTCTCTCCTGGCTGTGTGTTCAGCATTTAGCCACTTTGGGTTTCAGGTTGGGGCTGATTTAGGTTTTGTGGAACTTGAAGTTTATACCATTTGGGGGCTCTCTACAAGGAAAATAATACAAAATGGTTAGGGCTTTTCTCAGGGCCTTGGAAGGGGGCTTGGGCAGTTATGGGGTCCAGATGTTCAAATGTCATTAGTGTCTTGATAAATCTGCCTCTAGTTGAGACTTTGATGAGCTTGAAATTTATCTGTACCCATCCTCTGAAGGTATTTATTTCGACCCCTTCACCATGCATTATCTTGATTGATCTAAAGATCCTCAGCCCCGTAGAAAGTGAAAGTTTGCCCGAGGTTGTAGTGCAGGTAATGACAACATCTAGAGGGTAGTCCAGGTCTGGAGGGTAGTACAGGTCTTCTGAGTTTCACCCACCGGATTTCTTATGGATGAGAAGAATAGTACTTTCTTTACTTTGAAATGCTTCCAGCTCTGGACCCTTTTCTCTTCCTCATAGTGGCTTCTGCTATCATGAGACTTTTTGGTATTTCAGCTTCCCATTCATTTATGTCCTTCATGTGCTCTTCTCTTCCCCCCGCCCTGTTGACCTTGGCCAGGCAGGCTGCCTAGTACCTAATCCTCAGGAACCCGCTTTCAAGTTTTATCACATATGCCTATATCCCTAAACAATTGTCTTCGTTTTTTAACTTAATACAAATAAGATCATACTATGTGTGTTCTCCTGGAACTTGTTTTTTTTTGCTCAATAGTATGTTCCTACGATTCGTTCAGGTTATTGTGTGTAGCCACATAAAAGTAGTTCATTCATTTTTGTGGCTCTAAGGTATTTATCATTTTGATTTTTGATGGACATTTGAGTTGTTTATAGTTTTTTGCTATTGCAAACAGTACTGTCATGAACATTCTTGTACATGTCATTGGTTTTGGAGGCTCAAAGTCAGATTTGTCATCAGTTTATTGATTGAGATGCCATTACTGGGCAGTTTCTTCTTAGAGCATTTTATCTGAATTACTGCAGTTCTAAAGAATGTCTACTGATAAACCTTGTCACAGAAACAGGTATGTACATGTAAACCTCATTACAGGAACATGCACATGTGCAAAGCGGGAGATGCGTGAAGGACATGAAAGGTGTGAAAACAGTTCCTATTTCAGACAAGCAAGCACAATACATGCCTTCGTGCCTCCTTCATGCCTTCCCAGTTCTCATTTTGTCTGAGTCCAACAGAAAGTGATTTCATCAACTTTCACATTTCCCCTTTTTGATAAAGATCTTTCTCTGAAAGCATCACTGATCAATTAGCTTGTTGTCAGGGTTTAAGTGTCCCTCAACACTGAAATGGACATGTCCTGGTTTATTGTTCTCATCCCATGGTAGGGGGGAAATGATGAACAGTTGGAAGTCAGTGTCAAGACCATTTTAGCTACATTTGAGCAACAAGGAGGTTAGAAGAAGTTATTAGGCCTAGGTTGTTTGTATTTCATCAGGTTTGATTTTTCTCTGTTCCTTAGGTGTTAGTTGTAATATCAGAGTGCTGGGCCAATGTTATTTTGTCAGGAGTTGCATTTCTGCAGATATTTGATAGACAACAAGTACACATTAAAAAGGAAAATGCAAAGCAAAGATAACAGCAATATGAAAATTCCAGTTTGTATGATGGTTTTAAGCTATGAACCTAGACTTAAAGTCAGCCAACTAAATAGATCAAATGACCACGGGGAACTGGGTGAGACTTCTTGTAGCCGTGCAGCTTGTTGTCTTATTTTATGCAACCGAATCTCAGTTTCCCCAGAGGAGTTTATGTAGTATTAACAGTAGCACAGACACCACCTTGCTCAGCTAATAGATAATGAAGAGCAGTTCTATTGTCTAAGATTACCCTGGCAAGAGAAGTTCAGTGCTGTTGTGCAGCAATAGCCCTTGCAGTGGAGCCGGTAAGAATTCCTAGGGTAGCAGATAAATTTCTCATCATTTCTTCATTAGCAGCTACACCATACCATGGTAAAAAAAGATCTGCAAAAGGAAGTAAATTCAGAATCTTGTAATTCACCAGGTAACTCACTCTTGACCCTTTGATGTAATGAAAGGGCTAGTCCAGCTATTATTCTACAGAACAGTTTCAGATCTGTTACGTATTGACAACAAAGTATTCAAATATCCCAATCCACATTGGCCTCCAGTTGTTCAGCGTCTAGAGACCCATATTGAGGTATCTCACCCACAAAAGTAAATATATCCTATAGCAGCACAGACAATTCTTCTATCTTCCATCTATAAATTTTCTTTGTATAATAGTTAAACTAGGGGTCAGTTATATTACTGCATATTGCTAATGGCCCTCCCCTTCGAAATGAGTTCAAGTGACTTTTTCTGCATATATTTTAAGAGGAATGACCCGTTCTCCATTTCTAGGGTCTAACTAGGAGATCATCGCTTTGAGTAGGTAAGACAGGGATGGTAATTGAAGATGGATGAGAAAGTTGAACCCTATGGAGGGTCCAGTGGAAATGTGGTAGAAAATGGACGGCAAGGAAGCGACCCAACACTCTGAGAGTTGGAGAGCCAGGAGTGTATTACGCTAGCAGGACCAGATGGGCTCCAGCTCTGGAAATCTGGTCCCTGAACCTACATGTGATAAGGCTTTTTATAGGTGGACTGTTCCAGGGCTCTTTACACATTTTTTTTTTTTTTCTTTTCTCAGCAATTTAGCTAGGATATGCAGTCTGTACAGATAAGCTCTTGTTAGAAAAGCCAAAAGATCAAGCAGTGATTTATAGCCAGAGCAAGCAAACATAGTTTCAAGGACAAGATATTACTTCAAAAACAAAGCAGGCCTGTGAGAGAATTATTTCAAACCAGTAGAGTGGGCAAATATCGTTTCAAGGACAAAACAGGTTTATGAGAAAGTTACTTTTACATTTTCCACCAATACAGTCTGTACAGGTGGTTGGACCTGGGATGTTGGGGTTTGTTACAGGGTGAAGTAGGGGGTCACTAGAGTCATGAACCTATTGGGGTTTCTGATGACAAATCCAACAATTAGTATGGTTTCCCCCTATGGCGACAGGCTAGGAAATGTGGATAAGGGCATTGTCTTTCCAGGGAAAAGAGGGAGAAAATAAAGTAAAAATTAAAAGCAAGGAAAGGGTATTCAGGCCTGGTCCAGACATCTTGAGAAAAAGCAGTCAACTCAGATGTCATCTGCTTTGAATACTGGAAGTTTTTAGCTTTAATTCATCTACAGGAGTGCAGGTCCACTTAGGAGCTGATGTTTTCTTTAAATGAGATACATGTAGCTAGAAATCAATTCCTTTAAGTTTGTCAGCACAGGAGTTGGTTAACAGGACCTGGTATGGACCTTTCCAGGGAGGTTGGAGAAAGTCCTTTTGCAAATATCTTTATCAGTAGACAAAATCTCCTGGTTGTAGGTGATGGGACTTTAGGTCTTTGTCTCCGTGGAGCACACTGTTTAAAGATTATTCTACCAGAGTACAATTTTTATCCACAGTCTTGATTATACCTTTACAGTATTGAGGCATTTCACCTTTTATTAACTTTGGGTCAAAGGAAGTTGAGGCCAAATGCATGGGACATCCAGTAATTATCTCGAAAGGTGAGAGCATATGCAATCCAAAAGGAAGAGTCCTTAAGGAGCACTATAAGCAGGGCTTTTGGCCATGGCAATTGTAAAGTTTCTGTAAACTTTGCCACCTGGGTCTTAAGAGTACTAATGGTGCATTCAGAGGACTGGGCAATGAGAAATGCACTTGTTTTATAACTTGTTTGGTAAAATGGGTTCCTTGGTAACTATGAAGCTTGAAGAGAGTACCCCAAGTAGGAATTATCTTCTCTAATAAGACTTTAGCCACTGCTGAGGTGGTGGCTAGTCTGCAGGGGAATGCTTCAACTTAATGGGAAAACATGCAGATCGAGACTAAAACATATTTGTATCCATGTGAAGGAGGTAGCTGGGTAAAATCCATTTCTTGAACCTCAAATGGCCTATTAGGGAGATTAAAATGGCCAGGGGCTATGCACAGTGGCTTTCCAGGATTGAATTTAGGACAGGTGGGGCAGGCTAAATAAGCATTTTTGGCTGCTTTATTCATGTTACCCACCAGCATTTTATAAAAGTGATCATTTTTTCTATAGCACAGTGACTTACTTTATGTACAGTAGTTACTAATGGAAATTTCATAGGTCTGGCAGGACAGGGTTTTTATTTTGCCCAAACCAGAGCCTTTCTTTATCAATGAACCGGCAGCCACTATTTTTCCTGATTTGTTTTTCAGCTTCTGGTGCTCAGTTTTGTGCATCTTTAATAATGGTTTTAAGATCATCTTTTGGGAAGCTTTCCATCTGGGTCATGACAGATTTGAACAGTAGGACCTTTAAGGGTAGCATTATTTGCTGCATTATCAGTTATGTGATTTCCTCTAGCTTCTATACAGTCTAGTTTCAAATGCCCAGAGAGTGCTAATGGCTAGGGCAGCAAGTAATTGTATTGCATCTAAGAACTTTTACGTAAGTCCCATTCTTTATTTTGTCTCCATTGGAAATAAGGAAACATTTCTGCTTCCACAACATTCCAAAATTGTGAGCACCTCCAAAGGCAAACCTACTGTCTGTATAGACATTAACAGTTTTTCCCTTAGCAAGGAGACAGGCTCAAGTAAGGGCAAATAACTCTGCTTGTTGGGCTGAAGTGGCTAAAAGCAAAGGCGCTGCTTCCACAACTTCAAAAGGAAGTATGACTGCATTGCCTGTACAGTATTTGTCAGTGTCATTTTAAAAATATGAGCCCTCTGTAAACCAGGACAACTCACCATTGTTAGGGGAGTCTCGCAGATCTTCCTGAGAAGTTAAAAGATGGTCTGTCAGAGTTAGGCAGTTTTGTGGCATTTTGTCTGAAGGAAAGGGCAGGAGAGTTGCAGGATTAAGATTATGGCACCATGAGAGAGTGATATGAGGAGCAGCAAGTAGGAGAAGCACATAGAAAATAAGTCACTGGCTGAAAGATGCTGAGTGTGATATGAGTTTGAGAGAGCTTCCACACACAGCATAAGGCACAAATACAGTTAGGGGAGATCCCATGAACATCTCCTCAGTTGCTTTAACAGGGCTGCAGCAGGGAATGCTTTCAGGCAGAGAGGGAATCCATGGGGGCAGGATCCAATTGTTGACTATATTATCATAGAGGATGGTGTTGACTTCCATGCTTTTGGGCTAAAACTCCTGAAGTGTTTCCTTCCTTTTTATATACAAGAGGAAAAAGGGAAATTTATAAAATTAGAATGACCTAGAGCTGGAGGATTTGCCAATTACTTCTTTAGTTTGTTAAAAACTTGTTCTTCAGATTCTGTCCAAATAATGAGGTCCGGTTTGGTAACCTTAAGTAAAACATACAGGGGTTGGGCCAAAACAGAAAAATTAGGGATCCAGTTACAACAATAACCAGCAAGTCCAAGAAACCCATGGAGTTGGCCTTTGGTTTTTGGCTGAGGAATTTGCACAATACCTTGAATCCAGTCTGGGTCTAAATGTAATCCATTTTCTGAAATTAAATGGCCCAATATATCACCTGTGTTTTTACTAGCTGCAGTTTTTCTTTTGAGACTGTTATTAGTCTGTTTTCTGTTGCTTATAACAGAGTACCTGAAACTGGGTAATGTATAAAGAAACAAAATTTATTTCTTACAGTTTTGGAGGCTGGGAAGTTATTGAGGGGGCAGTCTGGTGAGGGCCTTGTTCCCTGTGGAAACTCTCTACAGAGTCCATGGTGACGCAGGGTATCGCATGGCAAGAAGCTGAGCAAGAGCACATGTACTAAGGTGCTTCTTCCTCTCCTTATAAAGCCCCTAGTGCCATTCCCATGATAACCCATTTGTCATTAACCCATTAATCCATGAATGTATTAATTCATTCATGAGAACAGAGACCTCACAATCCGATCACTTCCCAAATACCACAGTCTGATTTCCTACCCTCTTACCACTGTTACAATGGGGATCAAACTCCAACATGAGCTTGAAACATTCAAACCACAGCAGAGACTTTATGACCTTTAGCAGCCAGTGGCTTTAACAGGTATATACTGTCTTTTTCACAGTATTTTTTCACAGGTTGCCTGTGAAAGAGAGCAAAGAAGGATGTCCTCTACATACTGTAGTAAAGTGGAGCCTTAGGAAAAAACCATATCCTCCAAATCTGCTTTTAATATTTGAGAAAAATAAGGACTTTTGGTAAAATCCTGGGACATTACTGTCCAGGTGAATTGTTGGCCTTCCCAGGTAAAGGCAAAAAGATACTGGCTGGCTTGATCTATTGGAATACTGAAAAATGCACTACATAGATCAAAGACTATGAAAAACCTACTATTAATGGGAATTGAGTTTAATGTGTCATGTGAATTTGGGACCACTTGATACTATGAACAAAATTATTTATTGCTTTGTGATCTTGAACAAACCTCCACCATGGTTATTTAGTTTTTTAATTGGTAGAATCGGCATATTACGAGGACTAGTATATGGAATGAGGCCCTGTTTTTTATATACTTCTATAATAGATTTAATACCTTATACTACAGTCTGGCTTAATGGATATTGTTTAATATTAGTCAGGAGTTTTAGTGGATCCATCCGGATTTTAATAGGAGATGTGCTGTGAATTCTTCCAATATCAGTAGATGATTTTGCCCATAAAGAGACAGGTACTTGACTCAGCAGTGAAGGGGTGGCATTGTTTTTGTTCTCTGAACACGGAATGACATAACAAATGAGGGAACTCAGAGAGTCAGAGGACTCAAAGGTTGAGTCAGCACAGTTTGGCTTGTCACATTCTAGAATTAGTTCTCCCTTTTGAGAAAAAGAAATTGCAGCATGGTATTTTTTCAAAAAAATCACATCTGAGAAGCTGGACAAGGGCAGAATTAACAAGCAAAAAGAAGTGCTTGTCTTGGAGAGGACCAGGGTGGGAAAGAATGGGCTGTGAGAGAAAAGCTGTTAAAGGTTTATTTAAAACTCCTACCAGTTGTATCTTTTTATTACTCTGAGGTGGGGGCTGATTGAGGCTGATGATGTTAACAACACTGAGTGTTGTTGCAGTATCTATGAGCACCGTTAAAACCTCATTCCCAATTTGAAGGGTTGTTTCACCCAGACAATTAAGTGGAAGAATTGGGAAAAGCCCCTGTAGGTCCTCAGGATCCCCTTAATTGAGACTGGTCACCAGGTGGGAAAGGAGGAAAGAAAATTGAGAAAAAGAATCCTTCTTTCTTTAGATGCAGTCTCTTTTCCAGTGACCTGGTCTCTTGCGGTCGTGTCACAGCCCAGGAGTTTCTGTTTTGACTTACACTCAGGAGCTTCCATGTGTTGTAATTGGAGATTAAGAATTTAGTAGTTTTCTTTTTAGTGGTGTCCTCAAGGTTGCAAACAAGCTGATTTGCCAAATAACTAGATTGTACATGGGCCTAGCTTTCCATTCCATATGGGCTCTTTTAACGAGCTGGGAAAGTTCTCAAAAAAGGCCTTTCACAAACATAGAATTAAAGGCTACTTGAGTAGATTAAACATCCATAGATAATCCAGAATTCTCTTTAAATACAACCTGGAGCTGACTGTAATAGTTGTGACAGGCTCATTAGATTCTTGAGTACAGGTCTGGATTTTATTACAGTCTAATGTTTTAGGAAAAGCCTCAAGAATAGGCTTTTCTTGGTGGAGGCTTTTTGACTTACCTTGGGCTTTTTCATAGTCTTTGGGAGTGTTTTTTTCCAAGTCCAGCTCAGGATTAGGCCAGTGAGCTTCATCCATCCAGTTTGGGCCTGGCCTTCACCAACAGGTATGTGAACCAACTGATATAAGTTAGAAAAACCTGGCTGATAAGCCTGAAATACTGTGTTGAATTCTTCAATCAGCAAATCAGTGAAGGTCTTCAGTGACTTTTGAGAATTCCTTGGCAGTGGCTCAAAGTTCAGCCTTGCTTTAAGGAAAGAAAGGAATTTGGGGCTTAGAAGAATCTTCAGTACTTTTAAATTTAAAGGGATAGGCTTTAATAGGTTCAGGTGTATGGGGAGTCAAGGAAACCAGAAGAAAAGGTAATTCAGAGAAAGAAGGATAGGAGCAGAGGAAAGAGAAGGGGAAATCTCTGGAGAGGAAAAAGTCTGAACCCCTAAGGCCTTGTTTTTTCTTAACGGTTTGTCTCAGTTAATTTCAAGATGGTGTCTTGTAGGAAGGTAGTTTTATTTTTATTATTTTTTTAAAAGAAGACCGGTAAGGGGATCTTAACCTTTGACTTGGTGTTGTCAACACCATGTTCACCCATTGAGCTAACTAGCCATCCCTATATGGGATCCGAAGCCATGGCCTTGGTGTTATCAGCATCACACTCTCCCGAGTGAGCCATGGGCCGGCCCAAAAGACAGTTTTAGAATCTTGAATATCTTAGAACTTTCAAGGTACCTGCTGAAGAAGGCCTCCCACTCAGATTGTTTAATTTTAGGACCTAGGTTTTCCAATTTACCTATAAGGAAGACTAGTTGGATGGCCATTGAAGGTGTAAATTAGTTTTGGTGTACTCTGTCCATTGATTTAAAAACATGCATGAAAGAGGACCTTAATTTTTAAACATATAGCTGGCTTAGGTCCCAGAAAGAGGACCATTATTATATGCTTTGGAATTTTGGGAATCCCATCCTGCTTCTTAATAATCTCTCAAAGAATAAATAAATAAGTAAATAATAAAATCAGACTATGAGGGGCTGGCCAGTTAGCTCAGTTAGTTAGAGCACAGTGTTTAACACCAAGGTCAAGGGTTTCAATCCTTGCATAGGCCAGCACCAAAAAAACAAAAACAAACAAAAAATCAGACCATGTGGCTGGGAAAAAATTTAAAAATTAATAATAATAAATAAATAAGAGTAATCTCTGGAGTGCAAAAAAACATTCCCTCTCAGGGAATGTTAGGGGTTTGGACCAGCGTGTTTTGCTTTGCAGTATCCTACTTGTACAGAATTTTTCTTGAGACTGGCAGGCTCCCTAATGGTAATCTTGCCTGTCTGTGTACCAGTTTATCCTACCATGGGAGACTTTTTTTTGGAGACTGGTGTCTCTCATAGAAAGATGGTGACAACCCTAATGGCTTTTAAAGGGTCAACCTGAGCCCATCCTTATTAGAAAGTAATTTTCTCTTGAAATGTGTTCAGAAACAGAAGGAAAGCAACAACTAGAGTATAAGCATTCGCAAACTTTCAGTACAAAACTGAAACCAAAGTGCACTTACCAAAGACTTACAAGTCTTTGTACAAGAAAGGACTTGCCCAGAAAAGACAAAAGAGTCTTTTATAGTCCCGAAAGAGATGCATGATCCTTTATTCAGGCACCTTAACCCAGCCAGATCCCAAACAAAGTCAACAAGGGGCTACTACTAAAGGGAGGAAGCTCGACCTGAGAAGATTTACCTGCACAGAAAGAAGCAAACCATGGAAGTGGAAAACTAAAAGGGTTCTGTGGGTGCTTCACCCAATTTCAAGAGTCACTAAATCTGTCTCCGAGGCTATCCCACTTCTGAACCCAATCGTATTAACCTAGAAAAAACACATTAGAGAAAAATATCTCCAAATATGTTGAGTTTATTTGGGAATAGAAAATGAGATTATAATCCGGAATGTGTACCATGACAAGCCATAAATGCATTCAGTGAGGAAAGCGTAAGAGAAAGCTCTTATTAGCAAAAAGGGAGAGGAGCAAGTAAGCTGTTTGGAAACAGAGTTCATTGATTTCAGAGGCTCAAAGTCATTTGTCATCAGTTCATTGATTGAGATGCCTTTACGAGGCAGTTTTTTCTTGGAGCATGTTATCTGAATTACAGCACTTCTAAAGAATGTCTAGTGATAGACCTTGTCACAGAAACTGGTGCATATATGCAAAGCAGGAGATGTGTGAAGCATGTGAAAGTCATGACAGATGTGAAAGGATTTCTGGTGGGTTTTAGAAAATCCTTGGAAACAGTTTTTATCCCAAAGATGAGCACCCCTTCTTCATGCTTTTCCTGGGCTTGTTTTATCTGGGCCTGAAAAAAAGTGATTCATCAACTTTCACAATAACCACCTGTCATAGCAACAGTTATTGAAAAGAATATTCTTTTCCCACTGATCTGCAATGCCAGCTCTGTTATAAATGAAGTCTCTTTATGTGTGCAGCTATTAGTAAGCTCTCTATTCTGTTCCATTATTCAATTTGTCCCTGAAAATACCACACTCTTTATTTAGATTTTTAATCTATTTATATTTGGTGTTTTAGTCTGCTTGGGCTGCCATAACAAAATACCATAGACTGGGTGGCTTAAACAACAGAAATTTATTGCTCACAGTTCTGGAGGCTGAGAAGTCCAAGATCAGGGTATTCGCAAGGTAGATTTTATTCTGAGGCCTCTTCTTGTGGTTTGTGGTAGGTGGCTTCCATCTTGCTGTATGACTACATGACCTTTCCTTTGTGCTGTGTGCCTATACGACCTCTCTTTTGTGCCTACATGACCTCTCCTTTGTGGGGTACAGGGAAGGAGCAAGCTGTCTGGTATTTCTTCTTTTAAGGGTACTTTTAAGTACACGTCAGACCATGCCCCATCCTCATGATCTCCTCTAACCCTTATTTCCTGCCAAAGTCTCATCTCTAAGTACCATTACTTTGGTGGTTAAGACTTCAACGTATGAATTTTGGGCATTCAGTCCATAACATATAGTAAGGCAAATTCCCCGACCTTGTTTTTCTTCTTCAGGAGTATTTTGGCTATTCTTGAAACTTTGCTCAAATTGATTGACATTTTTAAGTTAGCTTTTTAAGAGTATCTAAAAACCTGTTGAAATTTTTTACTGAAATTGTGTTGAATTTAAAGATCACTTTGGAGAGAATTGACATTTTTATTATATCAATTAAGTTAACCTGAGTTTTCCAGTCCATGAATGTGATATCTGTTAATATCATTTTTAATGTCTTCCAATAGTGTTATAATTTCTCATTATTTTATATCTTTCTTGCTGTCATAAATCATATCTTTTACAATTATCTTTTTGTTTGTTGTGTATTTATCTAGGATTATAATAGGTTGTAGTGGAATGATTGGTTATAGGATTAACTCAATTTGATATCCGTATATTGACTTTGTATCCCTTAATCTTAATAAATTTTTTATTAACTCTAGTAATCTAGATTCTTTGGAGTTTTATATATGAACAGTCATATGATCTCTGAATTGTGACTTTATTTCTTCCTTTCCAATTCTTATTCTTTATCCTTCCTTTCCCTCCCTCCCTTCCTTCTCTCCTTCCATTTTGACCTGCTCCATTTTTGTCCTGGGTTGGTTCACCCCCTCTGGGGGTTCCCCCCTCCCAGGAGGTCACCATATTGATGCTAAACTTACTGCAGACACCCAATCAGCATAGCACACTACAGCCCAGAACTCCTGGGCTCAAGCAATCCTCTAGACTTGGCCTCCCAAGTAGGTGGGACTACCGCTGTGCTTTAATCTGTTAAACTACATTATTAGATTTTTCTAATGTTAAGCCAATTCTGCATTTATAGGAAGAACTATCATTTTTTTTTATATACTTCTGGACTCAGTTTGCTAATAATTCAGTTAGAATTATTACATTGCATATGAGATTAGCCATTATTTTCCTTTTTGTACTGTAATTTCCAGTTTCAGTATCAAATTTATGAGCCAAGAAGTATTTTCTTTTTTACTTCTTTATTCTAGAATATTGTGTAGAAGATTTGAATTATTTGCTCCTTGTGACTCTTTGGTATTAGAGTTGGCCCTCTGTATCTGTGGGTTCTGCATCCATGGATTTAACCAACCATGGATGAAAAATATTTGAAAAAAGGAAAAAAGATGGCTGCGCCTGTACTGAACATGTACAGATTTTTTTCCCTGTCATTATTCCCTAAAAAAATACAATGTAACAACCGTTTACATAGCATTTACATTGTGTTGGGTGTTACAAGTAATCTAGAGATGATTTAAAGTGTGTGGGAGGATGTGCGTAGGTTATTTGCAAATAAATATTATGCCATTTTATATCATAAAATGGGATTTGAGTATACTCAGATTTTGGTATTGGAGGGAGGTCCTGGAACTAACCCCCCATGGATTCTGAGGGATGACTGTACTTGCTTGTAAATTACTGAAGACATGGTTTATTTTTTTTAAGGGAAGATTTTTAACTACTGGTTTTTTGGATTATTCAATTTCAGTTGATAGTCAAGTCAGTCTTGGAAACTTAGAATTTCTTAGGAATTTTTTTCATTTCATTTATGTTTTTCAAATTTGGAACATAAATAAAAGTTATTTTTCAAATTTCTGTACTTTAAAGATGTACTTATCTTCTCACTTGCATTGTTTTGGGGCAAAAATCTATTGCCATCCTTATCTTTGTTCCTTTCTGTGTACAGTATCTTTTTTCCCTCTGTCTCTTTTGAAGATTTTCTTTTTGTCACTGATTTTAAGCAATTTGATGTTACTTTGGGGGGGGGGGGGGGTGTGTGTGTGTGTGTGTGTGTGTGTGTGTGTGTGTGTGTGTGTGTGTGTGTGTGTGTGTGTGTGTGTGTGTGTGTGTGTGTGTGTGTGTGTGTGTGTGTGTGTGTGTGTGTGTGTGTGTGTGTGTGTGTGTGTGTTTTCCTTCTCCCCTTCAGAGATTCCAATTACATGCATATTGGGTTGCTTGAAGTTGTCCCACAGCTCACTTATACTCTCTGCAGTTGTTTTCATTCTTTTTTCTCTTTGTGTTTTATTTTACATGTATTTATTGCATCTATTTCTATGTATTCTAATTGGCTAATCTTTTCTTCTACATTGTCTAATGCCATTAATTTCATCCAATGTATTTTTCCTCTCAAACATTGTACTTGTCATGTGTAGAAGTTTGATCTGGATCTTTTTTATATCTTTCACGTCTCAAGTTAATATGTTGGTTAGAGGACAGCTTTATAACACTAAGGTCATGGACTTGGATCCCAGTACTGGCCAGCTGCCAAAAAATAAAAATAAAAATGTCAAATCAGGTTAATATGGTTCAGTCTCTTTCCTCCAGCTTCTGGAACACATGGGATACAGTTATAATAACATTTTAATATAATTTTGTTTGAATCCTATCATATGGGTCTTGCTTTTAAGCTTTATTAGGGAGGAGGCAAAGCAGCATTTAATTTAGGGCTAATTTTGCACCAGTTTAGAGGCACAATCCTTCTGAGTACTCTACCCAATGTCCTTGTGAAATATAAGTTTTTCCACTGCAGCCGGGGGGAATGGGCAGAATTTCCAGTAGGAGGTATGTATTGATGTTCATATGAATATGAATATCCAGTTTGGTGTTTTTACATTAATAAGCTGGTGTGCTTTATTAGAGAAAGTCTTGATCGCTTAGATTAACATCATGTGAAATTACAAGACCTTAAAAGTAAGGCTCATCCAGTAAGAAGACATATGTAATTATTATTAACCACTCCATGCCAACATGTGAACTGAATTGTATTGAGAGTGTAGAACAGACACTATGACTTTTTAGGGCTATTTCCAGAGATTAACATACATACCCACACTCACACAAAGTGAGCATCTTGCAACACTACAGCAACCATTATGCACATATTCTCAGTGAAGCAAAACAGTGACCAAATCAATAAGGTGATGTCAGGGAAAGCTGGTCCTCCAACTCAGGTTGCCTACAATTATAAATAGAAAGATTTGAGCCTCCAGGGTTTTTCCAGTTTTGATAAATCATTTGTTGAAAAGATTCTCTTTTCTCCTTTGAATTGTCTTCGCAGCTTTATTGAAAATCAGTAGACCATATACAAAGTTACTCTAAAAAGTTTGTGGAGAAATAGAATTAAAAGATAATACAAGTCTTTCCATGAGCTTTTTGAAGACCCCTCATATGTATGGGTTCTACTATTTCCTACAGGCCTCAGTGAATTGTTGGCACTTGGGCAGCTCTTTCATTCTCCCTGTAGTGATTTACAGATTCCAGAGCATTTTTTGCACTGGGCAAAGATTGTTCAGCAATGAGGAGCAGGTATACTGGTCCTCCTGAAACACAGGGCAGTGGGTGCATCCTCAGAACTCTTGTGACCAAGCTGACTTTCACCTTCACATGATGAGAAGGCCCAGGTAATGGTGATCTGCTGTCTGCTGCTTTCATTCTGCACCCTCTCATGCATTGTCTTGGGTCCATATGAAGCTGTTGGAGGATACTTTATAAAAGAAAGTTCTTTACAGCATGAATGAATTAAACAGCTGCATATTACCTACAACATGATTGAAAGAAGTAAGCAAGTCACAGAAGAACATGATTAAGATTCTGTTTATATAAAAGCAAAAACAGACAAGATTAAGTAATATATAGTTTACAGATACATTCAGGTGTGGTAAAACTATACAGAATTCAGGTTGTTGGTTCCCTCTGTGGAAGAGAAAAGCTGCCATTGAAGAAGGACATTCAGGGAGCTTCAAAGGTACTAGTAGTGCTTGATTCTCAGGCCAGTGGTGAGTGCATTGGCATCTGGGTTTTGTTATTGCTTTGATTTGTTTCTTTAAACCACATGTGTACATTTCACACACTCTCACGAACACAGAATGAAAATCATATAGCCATTTATCATAATATTTCCCCAGCAATGATAAATGTTCCCTCTTCACACAGGCTGGACTGTTGGAAGATTTTTGTTATATAGCCAGTTGTCTGAAGGAGGAAAATTCTCCATTGATACTTGGTGTCTTGTTTTGCCCTGAGGGCTTATCCCTCTCCTGTTTGACTTCTGGGGATGCAGAGGTCAATCAAAGACAGAACGATGCTATAGTCCCCTACTGCTTCTTGGGCAGTGATGGAAAATTTCCTCTGACCTTGTGTTTTCAGACTTGCAGAATGGAAAAGAAAGGACAGAGTTCATTCACTAAGGGCACCAAGGGTGAAAGAAGGAGCCAGGGAGATCTCCTCAAGAGTTGGCTACCCCAGTCCCTGAGGAAACCCCTGCTAAGGCATGTGACTTCAGACCACAGTTTGACAGTCAAGAATCCGAGGCAGATACCAGAAGTGTTATCACTTCAAGTTGATTGAAGTGACACTGAGTGCCCTCAGAGACAGGGCAGTGGCACTGGGCCTCCCAGCGAGTCACTTCATTTATCTCACGTGTGCTCTGAGAATAGTAACAGTTACTGCTCACAGAGCCAGGCTGTGGGATGGCTGCAATCATAGAACAGATCGCAGGACAGTACTAAAATCAGATCCTGTTTACTGAGACCTTGCCCTGGGACATGCCCCATAATGAATGCTCTTCTAGAACTATCTTGTGAATTTCTGGCTTCTTTTTCATTTTGTTTTGAGGCTTCAGAATCTAGAGGAAGAGAAAGTGCTAGAGATGACCTCCCTCATCCACCTCTTTCCCATCTTCCCAGTGATTAGGTGGAATGTGCCAACTACCCTCTGATCTGTGCTTTTTTCTGGAAGCTTTGGAAGGATTTTGAGGTTTGTCCAGGAGGCACTTGAGTAGTACTGGGCTTGCCTGAGAAGGTTTGCTTCAGAAGTACACATGTGAACAGATGGGCCTAGGACATGGAAGGGTATAGATACTAAGCAGCAGTTTCTACCTCATGACACCTGTGATGCTCTCTTTCCTCTGGAAACAGTAGGTAGAGTCATCTTGTGGCAGGAGTTGATGAGGTTGTGGTTTTAGGAGAGTGTTGAAGGTCTTTGATGAGCTCTGGTGGGATTGGTGAAAGGAATTGGGAGACAGCAGTGAAAGGGCCTGTTGAGTTTGAGGAAGCAAAGAAGTCACATCATCAGGTTAGCCACACATGGGCTTTGGACAGAGGAAAATTGAAGGAAAAAAGGGTAAGAGACCTGAAGGGGCCCAGTGTGGTACAGTGCCTTTAGCATCTAATAGACCTGTGTTTTATACCTCACTCCACCACCAAGTAATTCTGTGACTTTTGGGGAAATCTCTTTAAGCTTGAGTTTCCTCATCAGTCCTATAAGAAGAATAATACCACCTCTTAAAATTGTTGTGATGATGGAAAGCCATGATGTATATGGTATGCTTGGTGCTTAGTAAATACTGAGTAAAATCTGTCCCCATCTTTTTCTCTTGACAAAACAGATTAAAGGTATTTCCTGTCCCAGGGAATCTGCCCTTGACGTGGATGAGAGGAATGTCAGAAATTTCTGAGCAACAAGGAAAGTGGGGGGGACTGAAGGCTACAAAGCCTGAGTGACATCAGAGGTTGGGGTATTGGGAGTAAGATAGCTAAAATGATGATAGGATGCTGGAGTCAGAGAGTAGGTTCTGGAGCTGAAGATTTAAGAAGTTAAGACATTCCGGGTGCAGCTTTACTACTGTGGAGTTGGCATTGAGAAAGAGTAAGGTCAGAGCATGACATGAGCCATCCCCCTGATCTCTCAGAAGGAATGGGAGTGTTGGCTTTGGAAAAGGAGACTGTGAGCACATTCACAAGCTACTCAAAATGTTGTGGCATGGTGAGGACAGTGGTTGTGAGCAGTAAGGGAGGGAAGGACTTGTGTATCTAAGGGAATGAAAGTATCATGTCAGGGCAGAGGGGAATGGCCTGGGATCAGCAGTGTGGAACCTTGGGGTTGGTACAGGATGAGGCTGGGGCATGAATAGACTCTGCTCAAGAGGGCCATAGGGCAAGGCAATGTGCAGGGGAAGCCAGACTTTACATGTTGGAGCGTGGGGGGCTTACAGGGCTTGAACCTGGATGCCTTGGACTGGCCTGTCTGGTTACTGGATGCAGCTGTCCAGATGGTGAGGTTGGCATTACCCTCTGACTGGACATCTAGTTCTTCTATTGAGAATCAAGCCCCAGCCCTTTCTCTTGTACCTGAAAACCGCCTCCACCTCTCCCGTTTCTTCCCATCCCCCATTAACACATACTCACTGGGCCCCTCCCTTCCTTCTGAAACCCCACCTCTATGCAGTCTCCAGATTCCTTACATGTAATGCAGAAGCAGCCCTCAAACTTCCTAGCCTTCGCTTTTCTTATCATTACAACTTGGGGAATTAGTCCTTCTTTATTTCTTGTCCTTTTCCTCGGCAGTAAGATATTGATGCAGTATTCTCAAGCCTGTGTCTTGAGCTCCAAAAACTACTTTATCTCTTCTCCTTATGTGAAAACATGGAAAGAAAAGCTGTTAGAGAAACCTAAAGAATCCGGCTTGGACCAGCTCCAGAGAGCAGCTTTACCCAGGGGTCTTGGGGGTGCTCAGGGTGCTGCTTTCGGGTCTCCAAAGCAAACCTGGGCCCAGCTTTATCTTTGTCATCTCAGTTGTCCATCTTTTCCTGGTCTGCTCCCTAGGGCCTATACTGAGCTGCTCTGTATGACCTTAGTCACCCAGGAAACAGAACCTCCCCTTAAATCTGAATCCCTTTCCTGAGGAACCCACACCCAGTGTCCACATGCCACCCATCTTGCTTTTGTGAACTACAGAACAGCAGGCCCCCAATATCTGTGGAACCCACTCATTGCCTTACTCAAATGTTCTTTTACTGGGCACAGGGACCCTTAGGCTCCCTTCGCTAGTCCTTCAGCTGAGATTCTAGCGCTCCATTTTGGGCCCTAAGTGACCCAGTAATGGAGGAAACATACCCAAAGTCTTTTTTAGCATGTTTTCCTGGAAAACAGCCATAAATGATTATGAATTTTGCCTCTCCGCATCAGCTGATAGTTTATTCACTTATTTTTTTTCTAATTCTTATACAAAAAACTACATCTGATGCCTCATTTCTCTCTGAGACTCTGCGAGCTTACTTTGGCTTCCTCAGAGCACAGGGCTCAGCACACAAATCATGTGACTTAAGCACTGCTGATACTTGTCTCTAGTTACCACTCTCATGTGCCCTGGTACCTGTAAAAAGGACATTGGACCCCAAGATCCAGTGCCATCCAGCTCTGACCAGCTCTCTTTTCCTTCCAGGGAATGTGCATTTCTTCTCTAGTGGCCTTCTGTTTTCTCACCATCATTGTGGAAGTATCACCATTTCCAAGGATCACATGAATTCCATTTCCTTCTATGATGGGGTAGGTGTTTTACCAGTCCATCATTTTGGTGGTCAGAAGGATACTCATAGTTCTGAGGGGAAAACCAGAGAACTCCTTGTCTTTCCTCCACTACCACAGGGCAGGATATCAGGAACCAACAGCCACTGAGGCAGGCAGGGAGGTTGTGGAGAGGCTTGGGCACTCTCAGGGCTCTTGGGTTGACAAGACTGTTAACCTTACTGCTCTGTAAAGGGCTTAGCTAGAAAGGGCGTATGGGTCAGAAGGGCTGGCAGCTCCCTATGCCCAATTTACTCACCCAAAGAGGACTAGAAAGTAGGCTGAAGAAGGCCTCCAGTGGCTCCTCACAAATGGCTTCCACCCAGGGACACAAAGTCTCACCCTTTTAAGAACTAGAAAGAAGCTGTGTCCTGTGGCTTTGATGGGACTCCACTTATCCACTAGCTTGAGAAAAAATTATAAGTGAGCCAAAAATGGCTAACTTTCCTTGAGGGCTCAGCCACACCTCCCTCATGCACTCAAACTTAAGTTCCACCCCCCAGAACTATCCTTTTGAAGTTCACCAGTTTGTACCAACACTTTTCATTCCTCTTATGAGGAAGAGGATGGCTGTGAATTTCCTCTAGCCTGTATCCACTGGCCTGGGCACAGCTTGTCTCTCAGTGCAACACAAGAGCAGAGGACAGGCCCTCCACTCTGCCTCATTGCAGCCTCAAAACTAGCCTGTTTGGGAGCCAGGACAGAGACTAGGTGAGGTGGATTGGTTAGATAGCTCAGAAAATGAATTCTCTGAGCAAGTATTTCTTCCACATAGAGCCTGCTTCCTTAAAGGCTGTTCAAAAATGCTGGCAGACTTACCGGACACATTGAATGGCCCTATTAGATAAAAGCTTTTTGGGCTGTCTCATTAGAGCATTGTGCTGATAACACCAAGGTCCAGGGTTCGATCCCTGTACCATCCAGCTGTCCTCTCCTCCCCTTCTCCCCCTCCCCCCAAAAGCTTTGATATTATGTTTAAAGAGTCTTCCAACGTCAGGGAAGAAGGGATGAGTTGTTCAAGAAACAGTGCTGGGATGATGTCAGTTAATTTGGGGGGAAAATAGATTCTTACCCCTACCAAAAAATCAAAACAAACTTCTGATAGGTTAAAATTAGTTATTTTTAAATTCCACAAGTTTTCATTTAAAATCTTTTAGGTTAAGTTTAAGCTTTTAAAAGTTAGATTTGAGAATTGAGACACAATACTAATACTGTAGGAATTGGTGAGGCCTTGACTTAATAGCTTTCTTTGTACTGTGATTTCCTTTGGGTGTATTTTGCTAAGTGAAACTTGGTAAACTTTTTGTTAACTAAATTTTTTCTTAAAATAGATACTTTAAAAAAAGAAATAAATTCCACAAGTAGGAGAATATTAAAATGAATATTTATTAAAACTTTAGGGACAGGAAGACTTTCCAAGCTTAGAAATAATACGAGAAATTCTAAAGGAAAAGTTTGTCAAATTTGGCCACTTAAAAAAAAAAAAATCAGACCACTTAATGATTTTTTTTTTTTTGCTGATAATTTAATTTATTGAAGTATCTTTAAATACACTTAACTGTATCCGCTTAAAGCTTTGACAGGTGTATAAACTTGTGGACCCACCATTACGGTCAGGATACAGATTTTTGTCACCCCAAAAAGTTTCCTCATGCCCTATTACAGATTATCCTTTTCTCTACCCCTGGCTTCAGAAAACCACTGATTAGCTTTTCATCATTGTACATTAGTTTGCATCTTCCAAAATGTATAAATGGGCATCATACATTCTGTACCCTTTGAGTCTGGCATTTTCCAGTCAGCATAATGATTTTTAGATTCGTTCACATTATTGTGTAAATCAGTAGTTAGTTCCTTTTTATTGGTGAGTAGTATTTCATTGTATGGATATTTCATAAAGTTTTTCAGACTAATCAGTAATGTAAAATTCTAAAAAGTATTTCAAAAAGAGAATTAAAAAGCAAAAAAGCTGGGAACAACATTTTTGGTGATTAAAATGAGTTGATATTTCTTTTCTACAAAGAGCTCTATTTTTATTAACATGGAAACACTGAGTCCCAGGTTAGGGGTGTTCACAGGACATGAAACTACTTAACAGGTATAGGGAATCACATCAGAAGCAGCCTCCTGCTACCAGGTGTAATAGTAAATAAGCAAAGAGTAAATAAAAGGAACTGTTGGCAGAGGAGAAATACAATAGGTAATATGAACGTCCAGACATGGGGGGTGGCGTAAGAGGAGAGGAGAGTGCAGTCATTGGAAATGTTTACATATAATATGTAACAGCATGGCAGATGGTAATGGTAAATCGTATGATTTCCCTCCACATAAAAAAGGGAAGTCAATGTGAATGAATAGGAAAAAAAGACTACAAGGAAAAGTACTAAAATGTTAGCCATAGTTGGGTTTAGGTGAGGGGACTTTGGATTATTTTTTTACCATTCTCCTCTGTTCCATTTTTATATTAAAAAATTTTTTTTATTTAATGAATATATTAGTTTATAATAAATTTTCTTGAAGAAAAAAAACACAAAAACCTTTTCCCCTAAGATCAGGAACAAGACAAGGATGTCAGCTTTTGCCACCTCTATTCAACATAGTATTAGAAGTTCTAGCTAGAGCAGTTAAGCAAGAAGAAAAAATAAAAGTCATCCAAATTGAAAAGAAGTAAAATTATATCTGTCTATAGTTGACATGATCTTACAGGTAGAAAACCCTAAAGATTCCACAAAAAAAACTGTTAGAACTAATAAATGAATTCACCAAAGTTGCAGGATACAAAATCAATACACAAAAATCAGTTGCGTTTCTGTAACCTAGCAATGAACAATCTAAAAAGGATATTAAGAATTCCATTTACAATAGCATCAAAAAGAATAAAATACTAAGGAATAAATTTAACCAAGAAGGTAAAAGACTTGTACACTGAAAACTATAAAACATTACTGAAAAATTAAAGGCCTAAATAAATGGAAAGACATCCATGTTCATGAATGAGAAGATTTAATGTTAAGACAATAATACTACCCAAAGTGAGCTACAGATTCAGTGCAATCCCTATCAAAATCCCAGTGATTTTTTGCAGAAATAGGAAAACCCATCCTAAAATTCATATGGACTCTCAGGGGACTCCGATTAGCCAAAACAGCCTTGAAAAAGAAAAACAAAGTTGGTGGATCACACTTCTTGATTTCAAAACTTACTACAAGAAAAATAAAACAAAACAAACAAAAAACTTACTACAAAGCTACAGTAACCTAACAGTATGGTACTGGCATAAGGTCAGACGTTTAGACCAGTGGAATAGAACAGAGAGCCCAGAAATAAACTCTTACATATATGGTCAGATGATTTTCAACAAGGGTGCCAAAACCATTTAATGAGGAAAAGGCAGTCTTTTCAACAAATGGTGCTGGGAAAACTGAATATCCGCATGCAAAAGAATGAAGTTGGATCCTTACCTTACAAAAAATTAACTCAAAATGGAATCAAAAACCTAAATGTAAGAACTAAAACAATAAAGTTCTTAGAGGAAAACATAGGAAACAAGCTTCATGACCCTGGATTTGGCAGTGATATGACACCAAAAGTACAGACAGCGAAAGAAAAATATATAAATAGGACTTCATCAAAATAAAAAACTTCTGTGCATCAAAGGACACTGTCAAGAGAATAAAAAGGCGACCCACAGAATGGAAGAAAATATTTGCAAATCATATATTCAGTAGGGATTAATACCCTAGAAGGAATTTTGAAATGACATTTTCAGTTTAGGAAAAAAGATCCTTGTACTTCCTGTATCTCCTGTAACTGAATCTTGGAAAACACATCTATTATTGAACCTTAGTGATCCACATAATGAGAAAATAATTGCACTGAAATTGATCCTGTGTGTTGATAGTGGTTGTGATGGCTGGAATCATGCAAATGGTTTTTCTCACTTATGCTCCCTCTTTTTCTCTGTAGGATTCCACCAGTATTGTTGCTGCCCTTCTCATAGACTTCAAAAGCTCGTTGCTTCCTCATCTCCCAGTTCATTTCCTTGGATCAAGCAATTTTCTGATGATTGCGCTTTTCCCCAAATCAAAGATATATCAAACATTTTACTCAAAGGTAATGTTAGTTATTACTCAGCAAAACGCTGTTTTTCTTCCTTAGCAATTTAGATGGTAAGGCAGCGTCTCAGAGCTAATAGTGAGGGGATGAGAGGGAGAGTTGGGAGGCCTGGGTTGGGGGGGTGACTGCTTCTAATCCTGTTGGGTTCTGTAATGGTGCTCTTGCCAGTGAGGGGTGAGAGCCTAAAGAAACTGAATAAAAGGCTTTTTAGCCTTTAAGAAAAATCTATTTTTTCCCCTTTAAATCCTAAGTAGATTTATTTCACTTTTAGCTACTTTATTGAATTGTTGGGCCCTACCTGCTGGATTAAACCTCTCTACCCAATCCATGCTCTCCTTCCCCGTGGGTCAGAGTCCTTGTCCTTGTGAATGGTCCCACATAGCAGGCTGCATATTATAGCTGCTCAGCACAGATTGCACAAGTGAGGGAACTTACCAAGAATTATATGATCCACTTAGAGACCAAGCAGTAGCCAAAGTCAAACTGGTGGCTAGGCCCATGACTGGTGGAAGTTCTTGGAAAGGTGTGATTTCAGCAGCTTGTGAGGGAATACTGTCCCTCCCTCAGGACAGGTTTGCAGGGTTTGCAGAGCTGACCCTAGCTGCAGACTGGCTTCTCCAACCCACTGTGTTTCCCCTCTTATTGCCTACTGGGCCTTCCTACCTCCTTGTGCTTGTCCTTTCAATCTGGAAACCTAGAGACAGCCCTTTAGAGTCTTTTCAGCCATCCTTCTGCCTCTAGGCCGGAGTTGCTTGCACCACTCCTGTCTGTCTGCCCTATCACCAGGTATGAACTTGCCTCTGCTGCCAGAACAGTGTTACCCGACACCTTCCTCTATGCTTCCTGACCTCTGAAGGAGCAGAATCCCTGAGGAGAGGAACCCAGAAAGACATTCTGGTTTTGAAAAATACAGAACAAAATTGCTTCAGGCCTCTATTTTTTGAAGCAAACTTGTTTGTCATAGTGGTTTTTTTCTGCAGTGACAGTCTAGATTTCCAACAGTCATCAAATCCCCATGTGGGTTCCATATCCTGTTGTCGGGTTTAAAGTGTTCTTTGCTCAAATTCTGTTTTGTTTAGGTCTTCACCCCTTGGCAACAGCAGGATAACTCAGGGCTGGCTTTAAAAGTGATCCAAGAAGATGGATTATCTATGGAACAAAAGAGATTGTAAGTGGCTGCCTTCAGGGTTTGTGCTTGCTTCCCTAAGCTTTGTGGGTGTGCTTTTTCTGCAGGATGACTCACATTATGTAACACAGGAGTCTTGGTTTCTGAAACAGCCAATACAGTCATTTCAGTGCTGCCAACTTGCAGGTAGTTAGTGCCCTTGGGGAAATTAAAGGCATGAGAAATGAAATCCACCAAGAATCAGAAACTTGTAGTGTTGTCAAGGGGTTTCAAGCCAACCTTCCTATGTGGGCATACCAGTCATCATGCACTAATGCTACGTTTTGTTTAAATCAGTGAGATGCTTGTTTTGGAAGAGTTAACTCTTTCACGGGACTCTGGCTTGAAAGCATCAGAACAAGTTGTGTAAAGTACGTATGCTGTAGGGAGATGGAGTTCTAATCTGTGAGCTTTTGATATTCCAGACACTCCAGTGCACAGAAGCTCTTCGATGCCCTGAACCGTCCTGCTGGGGAGAAACAGAGTTCTCTAAAGCTACTCTCAGCCAAGCTCCCAGAGCTGGACTGGTGAGCTCTGGTTTTCTGTTCTTAAATGTTTAGTGTTCCGGTTTTTGAAATGTTAGAAACCTCAGCATTGGTCCTTTCTAAGCTCCTTTTTCTTTATAGCTTCTTAGGGATCATTGTAAAAGGTAGTAGTGACATACCATATACAATTTTATTTTCTAGAATCTCCCTGAGGTTTATTTTTTATCAATTAAGTTAGAAGTTTCTCATGTGAGTGGGCACATTCAAACAAGACTGGTGATGGTAACATAATAGCATTATCTTTGTTTGTCCAGGTTTCTCCAACATTTTGCTGTTAGCAGCATTAGTCAGGAGCCGGTGATGCAGACTCATCTTCCTATCCTGCTGCAGCAAACTGAAATCAACCCTACTCACAGAGTAGAAAATGACAAGGTAGAGGAGCCCACCGAATATGCTGGGAATTCACAGGAAGATAATCCTGAGAGCCTGTCCTTGGATCTTTTGTGTCAGTTAACAAAAGGAGCTCAGGTGGAGCCCCTTTTATAAGATTCTCCACTTCCTTGAATACTAATTAATGATACACATGAAACCCACTCTGTACAATGACTATGTCAGGCCAAGGCCCACAACAGTGGTAAAACCTTGGCATCTTGCTGTGCCCTCCCCTATTCTTCAGGTCTTTTAAACTATTGCTCAGTGCTCTCATGCTGACAACTCTTTCTCGTTGTGACAAGGACTTACCTGGCAGTGGTTGACACATTGTGCTTAATAAGGGGAAGGGCACCCGTGTCATTTGGGCCTTGCTGGAATTACCAGGGTAAGGTGATACTTTATAAACATTGTCTTCCCCAGAGTGGACTTTAATCCACTTTAATCCCTCCTCCTGACACCTTCTCTCCATTCCTTTGGAGCCATGTATCATAATAGACTCAAAGAGAGCGTTTATTTCTGTGCAAATCTGGAAAAGACTCAGCCGCAAAAAGGAAATAGGCGCACTAAGCAGTTAGAGGCACCATTTTTTCCCTTAGGAGAGAGTGTAAAAAGCCTAAAATGCCTACTTGTTATATTTTTATTAAAAAGGTGTTATAGGACTGGCCTTAAAGTAAGAAAGTGTCTGGCTGTACCGATGTGTTAGTGTGCGGTGATATGAGGGGCTGAGACCTGAGCACTGAGGAATAGGAATGAAGATGGGAAATCTGTATGGGAGGAGAATAAACAAAACAACAGTTATGTGGACGACTGCCCATGCAGGCAGAAGGGGATCACTGCAGATGCCATGGTCAGAGGGGAGGAGGGAGAGATTCTGGTTCCCACAGAAGAAGCCAGGATCCTTGGCCATCTCTGTGCTGATGAGGTCAGCTCAGGTGATGAGTGCCTCTAGGCTTGGCCTTAGCATAAAATATCTGTGATTGGGCCTGTACAAGTGAGCCTTGTGTATTGTGAAATAAAACACATACATATAGAGGCCCTTGCCGTGCTATGTCATTTACATAGACATCTTCAGTGATTGCATGGTTCCTGTCCTCCCCTACTTGACTCCTTTTCAGTGAATTTCTTAAGTTGCTTTGGAATATCTACCTGAAGAGGGGCCTGTTCTCATGTGATCATGTAATATGGTTAGAACAATCCAGCCTAGGTCCTCTTCTCCTTCTTGAGAATCAGAGGTGCTTCCCACACCCATTGAGTTTTGACTTAGCCCAGACCACATGACTTGAAGGGCACAGGCAACCAGCAGAAACATCCCAAGTTCCACTCCTCTCCCCACACCATTGCAGCCCTTGGCATTTTTGTCCCAGACCTGCTTTCTGCCCAGTATTCTCCTAAGAAGTGTTACTGTTAGAAATAAATCATAATATCCATGAATGTTTGCTTTACAAAAGAGATCTGTGGTTTCAAGCAGGTAGGCTCCTTAGTGCATCGTATTTTAACTGATCTATTTACAACCTACTCCATAGAAATTAGAATAGGAACAGTACATTTTATATGGTGTTTGCTGTGTTCCAGGCACTGTTCTAAGCACTTTACATACATTAATTCATTTAATCCTCATACCCATCCTTATAACACCCAAGTTCACAGAGCTAGTGAGAGGTGGGGCTGAGATCCAAACCCTCGGAGCCTGGCTACAGAAGTCAGTTCTCTTAACTTCTTGTACAATGCTTGCCTCTCAGTTGAATTGCAAGCCCACATGACTTTTCTTTCATATAGGTAATTATCAGCATTGTAACCGGCCTCCCAGGTTGTCATGCTAGCGAGCTCTGTGCTTTTCTGGTCACTCTGCATAAGGAATATGGCAGGTTAGTATGGCTGCTGCCTTTGCTTTGGGGAAAGGGATTCTATGCCTGGGCCTGCCTAGGCACTGGGAAACCTTACACATGTACGGCCTTTGGAGTGACTGCTATTGGCACAGTAGTCATCCATCCGTCTGTTCATTTAACACACTGTACTAAGTGTTTCCTGTATGCCAGACATTGTTCTGGAATACATCAATGAGCAAAACAGACAAGAAAGCCTCTTCCCTCATGGAGCTTACATTCTAGTCTGGGAAGACAGTTAAGATAAGGAAAACATAGTATATTAGCTAGTGAAAAGTGCTATAGAGGAAATAAAGCAGATAAGGATATAGGCAGTGAGGGCTGGGAGTAGGATTCCAGTTTTAAATTGGGTGCTCAGGGAAGACCACACTGAGAAGGTAACATTTGACAAAGACCTGAAAAAATAAGAAAATGAACCATGCAGATATCTGGGGAGAGCATTACAGCAGCAGTACAAGCAAGTGCAAAGGCCAGGGAGTGTGCCTGGTTGGCAGGGAAATTGAGGGCCATGATGGTTATAAGAGCTTGAGAGCTGGCACATGTAGTGATCTTTCCGTGACCACAAGGGGACTGAATGAGTTCAAGTAGCTGGAAGAACATACTGGCTCAGGTGAAATTGAAAAAATCATTCAGCCATCACTTCCACCTCACTGGCAGATTACTAAACAACCCTTGCTAACTGAACCAGATATTTAATATCTAGTCAGTCTACCCCAAAGTAAGGTACCCTGCAGAAGGCTAGAAAGGAATTGAGAAGACAAATTGCGTAGAGGGTTGACAGTTTAGGGTAGGAGATTGGGGGGGGGGGGGAGGCAAGTTTTGGAGAGATGCCAGAGAAATATCAGACCTCATTTATTAAGTACATACTGGCTGATCAGTTCCTGGTGTCTAGTGCTTTTGTTCTGTAAACATTCTGAATTCTGTACCCTGCCTATTTCTTATTCTTGCAAGAGTTTTACTGAGCACTAAACTGAAGTCATTTTATTGCATGGTCCTTCGGGAAGTGACTGCCTGGTCAGAAGGAGTCTTTCTCACCTCTGAAGTCTGTTGGCCATGTGCTTACCTGACCTTTTTTCCTCCACGGCAACAGCTTTGCTGTCAAAAGCCCCAGTGATGGTGGTTTTAGGATATGGGGCTCCCAACCCAGCCAGTCCTCTGCCTTTTTCTGTGGTACCAGGATTGCTTTCTCCTGTCTGGGTTCACTGGGCAGAATGTATTTGGAAGTACTGGTCACATTTGAATCCCTGGGTGAGCCTACTGGGCCAGGCCACCATGTGGTCCCCATGCTGAGATTACATTTGCCATTTCCAGGTGGATGGTATACCGCCAAATCATGGACAGCTCCGAGTGTTTTCATGCTGCCCACTTTCAGAGATACCTTTCCAGCGCCCTGGAGTCCCAACAGAACCGTTCTGCCCGCCAGTCAGCCTACATCCACAAGAAGACCAGACTGCTGGTGGTGTTACAAGGGTGAGCATTGACAGTCTTCTGGGGACAGTCAAGTCAGGGTGGTGACCTTGCCATTACTGTTATTTCATGTGTAGCAAACCTGGGGCACAGAACAAACACCACAGGTGCATGAGCAGTGTCTGCACTGCACAGAGAAGCCTTTACCAAGCAAGGACCCTATTGCCATACTGTGGCATAGAGTGGTTGGTATAACTTGCACACAAGTTTTAAGTTTGGCTTCGACGTCATAATATCCCCAAGAGGTGGGAAATTAAGGAATTTGGGCAAGGGTCTTTGGTAATTCTTGTAACAATAGTGGTCCCTAAGCCTCTTCTTCACCATTTAGATAAGGGAGCTTCATCTGTTTCAGTCCTCCCTCCTGTGGAATTCAGAGATGGCCCCTCCACTCTGCAGTCTCCAGTCCCACCATACCTGTGATGGCTGGCCCAGGAGGGTTTCCTGGGACCCTCAATGAGGAGCATGAATAGTCTCTTTCGTGACTGTGCAGAACTAAGATTGTAGGCTAACTAGCTTGTGGAGTCCCCGTGTAAGCAGGATTATTGTGGGTGTGCAGCATAGAAGAGCAGGTTTGACAGAAGGTGTACCACTGCTCCAGGGGACTCTGGCTGAAAGGAGCGTCCCCGACACGTTCTTTTCCTCTCTGGGAGGAGCTCCTCACATGCCCATCACCCTGGTCCCTCAGGGGAATGTACCGCATCAGGAAAACAGGAGCTGTGTTTTTCATTATTGTCATTATGGTTGGAAATGAAGCTTTTGACAATTCTCACAAAGTGCTTTTGTGCTATGCTGTGTTTTTTGTGTTCATAAGAATTAGTAATTCACTAGTTGTTTCCAGTAAAGAATGGGCCATGATCCAAAGCCCTGTTTAGTCTTCTGGCTGTGATGATAGGATTGGAGAAAAGTTGGGATGGTGGTCCTGAGGAAGGAGGTGGGTGAGCCTGTGCACTCCACCAGGCCATCATTCACCTTCACACCTTGTTCTCACATCCTGCCTCCAGCTTCCTTTCTGTCAGCCCTTTTGTCCTTATGGGCTAAGGTTGTGGAAGCCACAGAGGAAGAGTATTGGCTTGAAGCACTTGTTTTTTTTCTGGTTTTCCATCACTTCTACTGGTGAAAGGAATGGGTCGGCCCAGCTCCATCACATCCTGCCCCTGCCAGAATTGAGAGTCATTGGGGGTGTGGACCTGGAGAAGAATTTGGTAGCTTGACAATGTACAGCTGAAGTCATTTCTATTTTCCATCACTTCAGAGAGCCTCATTGACTCCTTGTCTCTGACTTTACAAGTCTGCAAAAGTGTCAGCTGTCCTGGCTGCTTCTGGACTGCAATGACAGTATAGGGCTAGCCCACTCTTGTACTGCAGACCCAGCCTTTACCCAGTCACAGCCCTAGGACGCTAGGGACCTCTGATAGATTTCCTGAAGGACTCAGTCACAGTATCAGCTAAATCTATGGCTCTTCACTAAGCACTGTTCTTATAGCCTGCATGCATTTTCTTTAGGCTCAGCAGAGTATATGTAGCAGCCTCCTCCGTAGCATGTCCATCTCCTTGGGGCTGGATCTTCATGCCCGTTATTGAGGTTGCTGGTAAAGGAAGGTCCCAGAGGTTTCTCAAATTGAGAATTTTATTCTTCAGATATGGCTTTTATTTTCATTTATAGCATTCCTTGGGGAAATTTGTGACATAGGGCAAAATTTTCTTTAGCCCCTAGAGTGGCCTAGTCCCATTTGACTTGGTGCAGCAGTGGGGACGGTGGTATTAAACTTTGACATCAAGTGGAGTTGTTAGTTGTTTTAAAAATTGAATTAATATATTTTTTAAATGACAAAATTGTAGAAATGGAAGACAGATTGGTGGTTTTCTCGGGTTAGGGATGTGCCTCCCTCAGGATGGCACATCCTGAGGGAGGTGAGTCTTGTTATAAAAGGGTAACACAAGGGATCCTTATGGTGTTGGAACTGTTCAGTATCTTGGCTGAAGTGGTGGATATACACTACACAGGTGACAGAATTGTATAGAACTTAATACACACACATGCACAAGTAAGTTTAAGTAAAATTGGGGAAATCTAAGTTTTAAAAAATTCAGGAATTGTTGACGGGCTGTATTTGTTTATACTCTGGGATGTTGTAAAATCATTCTTTAGAATTATCTACATTAAAAACACTTTCTCAAAACAAAAATTGAATTAATGTAAAATATGCGCCCAGTCAAATTGTAGGCTTAAATTGCAAACATAAACAGAGCTCAAAGGAGACTTGAATATCTCTTGTTTCAGAGGGAAGAAAGTTAAGATACTGCTAGGGTTTTGTTTTGTTTTTGTTTTTAATAAATATAATACTGACAAGAAAGAAGTCAGCTTTTGCCTTTATCATGCAGTTAGGTCAGTTTAGGCAAAGTGGTCTGGTGGTACAAGCTCTGACAGCTTAAGCACCATGCTTCCTTCTGTGATGAGGGTTGCCTCCTTCTGTCTGGAGGCCACGTCCAGGATGATTATAGGGCAAGGGCAGGGGGGAGAGGGAGATTCTAGCAGGGATTCCCTTAATCAGTAGAGTGAATGGCCAAGGGCTTCCTCTCTTGGGGCAGTGCCCAGATACATAGGCCTCGTCAAGGAGCCTGGGGTCTGTTTTTCACTCTAACATTTTCCCACTAAAATCAGTGAAGATTAATGAGATACTCTGAAAACTTGGGAATCCCCAGCCACCCCTCTCTAAAGGAAATCCTATTATATTAAAATAACTGGAATCCTCAAGATTGGCTTGTAAACCTTTTAGTCATCCTTTTCTACCTAAGAAATGTATCTCTACTGCTTATACTGAACTTGGAAAATAAAAAGCCTACAAACATATATTTTTAGAAGAGGGGAAAAGCTAATGCTGAGGAGCAAGGCTGGTGCACTTAACCATGAGAATTAAATCCATTAAACACTACCACAAGGAGATTTGGGGCAGTGTGCAAGTGTCAGTCTCATGTACCAAGTATGCTGCTATAAGAGCCTGGCAGTGCGTGCACTGTGTGGGACTCTCCTTGCATCCAGGTCCACCCAGTCACTGTGGTGGAAAGAAGCCCACATGGCCATACACACATGCCCAGGTAGGGGAAGAAGCCTTGGAGAAGAGAAGCCATTGAGTAGATGGCTCACTCTGAAGGGACTCTGGCTGCCAGGCCCTCATAGGGGAACTCCAGAACCTAGCACACCTTGTGCTCTACTGAAGCACTGCTGGGCGGTCAGGACTAAGACCAGGCCTGGGGATGGGGGGCGGATGGGTGGGTAATACTATAGTCTGGGATAAAGCCAAGGACCTCTATACAGACAAGTTGTAGGAACTCAAGAAATGGCTCAGGCAGGTGTACCTATCACCGACACCACCACAGGCCTCCCAAGGGCTCAGGCTAAACCCAGGCCCATCTGGTCATCAAGGCTGCCTCTCAGGTTTGACTTCCCTCCATAGGAACAGACCTTTTGGTGATAGTCTGGGTCAATCAGTAGAGTGTTCTCCTCTACAAGGTGAGGAGGGTGGGTCCCCTCTTGGAGTGGCCAGGGGTCTGCCCAGGGTTGAATGTCCACTTCATTCATCTACCCTGCTTTACGCACCCTGCTTTATAGCACTCAGCAACCACTTACATTCTTATTGTGGAGACAGACAATAAAATGCAGCGTATGTACCCGATGATTGGTGCTTTGGAGAAAATTTAGAGGAGGGAGCAGGGAGTGCCAAGAGGGAGAGTTGCTGTATCATATAGGTATATGAAGTCAGAGGATACCTCTCTCATAAGATGCCACTTGAGCAAATACCTGAAGGGAGCGAGCCAGACAGATATCTGAGGAAAAGAGCATTCCAGGCAGAGGGGACAGAGAGTGCGAAGGTGGAACTATGCCTGGCATGTTCAGGAAAGAGCCAGGAGGTTGGATTAGGGTACAGAAGGGATGGTAAGAGATGAAATTCTTCCCTGCATTGTGGGGGGTCAGATCATAGAGGGCTGTTTGGACAATTGTATGGGCTTTAGCTGTCACACAGAGTTAGATGGAAGCCACTAGAGGGTTTTGAGGATTTAGCATATCGCTCTGGCTTCAGTGTTGAAAACAGATTGGAGTGAGGCAAGAACAGGGGGCCAGCTGGGTGGCTGTTGGGGTGTTCAAGAGATGGTATTAGTTTGGACCCAGTGGGGTTTGGGAATGTGGGTGGTGATCTCTTCTAGCTATATTTTGAAAAATGAGGAAAAAATGGAGTCAAAGAAGACTCCAAGCAAATCTTTCAGCCTAGCATCTGAAAGAGTGGAGTCCCCTCTACTAAGAAGGACAAGGCCTTGGGAGGAGCAGGCATGGGGGAGTTGGATCATGAACGTATTAGATTCTAAGCAAAGATACAGAATTGTCTCTTTAAGTCTAGAGTTTGGAGGGAGTTCCAAGCAAGAGATACAAATGCAAGTGGTATTTGGCATGTTGTCTGCTAACCTGGACAAGTCCTAATAATCCCCCTTTCTCTCTTTCCTGCATTTTTCTGTGAGATGAGAAGAAGAAAGAGCTATAATAGAAAATAGACCACGGCAGGCGCTCCCAACTTGATGATTAGAAAACAGGCCTAAGGATACCAAGTCTCACCCTTAGAGCCCCAGGGTTACCTGCAGGCTTACTTTTACCCCTAGAGCAGTGTGGCTCTCCCACCCACTGGTGCACAGTTATGAAGACTAATAGAACTTAAGAATACAGAAACACTTCGTGGATTGCAGGGGCTCTAAATCATGATGTGGGGTGGCACTAAGGAACCCAATCACAAGCTCCTTCTTGTGGTTTTTCTTCACCCTTGTTACTGGGCCACTGAGCATTTCCTTCTTCCTCCACTGTGCAGAACCAATCAGTAAACTAATTATTCCTTTTTTCTCCTCAGCTACACAGATGTTATTGATGTTGTCCAGGCCCTGCAGACCCACCCAGACTCAAATGTCAAGTCCTCCTTTGCCATTGGTGCCATTACGGTGTGCATGGAGCCCCTGAGCTGCTACATGGAGCACAGGTATCCTCCACCCACAGAATGTGGCATGTTTAGTGTACTGAAAGTGATTTTTTTCCCACTCACCAGAAGGAGACACATCTTTACATGTGTTTGTCTTTTGGGACACCTCAATATACCTTATATATTGTTAATTCTCAGTTATTCTGAGAATAAAACCCCTTTGGGCTGGTAGCCAAAGAAAAGAGAGAGGAATTATAGAATACAAACTTAGCTTTTGTGAGGGCAAGAACCATTTCCGTTTAATGCTTAGTACATAAGAACTGCTCATGAAATATCTCTTGAATAAATGAGTGCTCCTGCATGTGTGTACTAAGTATCCTCGAAAATAATTTAAATAAATAAATATATAAAAGGACCAAAGATGAGCATATAATCTGTTTAAATATAAAAATGTAAAATTTGGTAAATTATAGTTAAGGAATATAAAAATATAAGCAACAGAATCAGGGGTAAGTGATATTAGTGAATTAGTGTGAGTATACTAATTCTTCATTTTTTCATATTGGGAAAAGAAAAACATTTAAGTCGACAAATCAAAATTACTGATTGTTAATTTTTTTAGATATTAATGAGAAATTTCCAAATGTATTATCATGGTTTACACTCTGTTGAAAAACTAATGATTAGATTGCATGGGCACATGGAATGGATAAAAGAATTATGGGAACTATGGTCAAGAATAGAAAGTTATTAAATAAAATTAAGCCCATTCCATTAAAAGAAAATTAAATGGTCAGGGTTTAGCCCAAAAATTTTAAAAAGAAAAAATATTTTACCTGGCTAACTGCGGTAGATTAAAAACATGGCCACAGCAAAAGCTGCCCCTTCCATCAAGAATTGAAGAATTAAATCTATTTCTTACCTTTTGAATTTGGGCTTGGCCATATGACTTGCTTTGGCTGATGGGACATTAACATTGCATGAAACAAGCAGAGGCTTGAAGTGCATTTACATCTTGAGACTTGCCCTCTCTTGCTTCTGGGAGCTGAGAGACCACCTCATGAATAAGCAGGTTAGGCTGCTAGAGGATGAGAGACTATGTGGAGACAGGCCCACCCAATCCCATTCCTGCCATCTGGACTGAGGCTCCATTTGGGCCTGTGAGTGAGACCATTTTAGACAACCAGCCCCAGGTGAGCAGCCCCAGGCCAAAATAACTGCCCAGCGAACCCATAGCATCACAAGAAATAAGAAATCATCATTATTTTAAGTCACTTAGCTTTGGAGTGATTTATTATCCAGCAACATTGTGGGAAAATAGGTGCATTCATATACTGTTGATAGGAATATAATGATACAATCTCTGTATTAGTCAGGGTTCTTCAGAGAGACAGAACCAATAGGATGTGTATATAAATATATGAGAGGGGATTTATTAGGGGAATTGGCTCATGTGATTGTGAAGGCTGAGTCATCCCATGACAGGCTGTTTGCAAACTAGATGCAGATAGTGTGGCTCAGTCCAAGTCTGGAAGCCTCAGAACTATGGCAGCTCATGGTGTAATTCTCAGAGGCTAAAGGCCTGAGAGCCTGGAGGTGCCTCTGGTGTAAGTCCTGGAACCCAAAGGCTGAAAAGTCTCGAGTTCTGATGTCCATGGACAGGAAAGAAGGGTATATCCCAGCTCCAGCATTTAGAGCGAGAGATTCGCCTTTTCCTCCATTTTTGTTCTCTCCAGCCCCCCCAGCAGACTGGGTTGGTGCCTGCCCATATTGAGGGTGGATCTATCCCACCCAGTCCACTCATGCTCACGTGCTAATCACCTCTGGAAACTCCCTCATAGATGCACACAAAAATAATGCTTTACCAGGTTTCTAGGTATTCCTTAATCTGGTCAACTTAACACCTAAGATTAACCATCACAATCTCCTTGGAGAGAAATTTGGCCATTCTATTGTTAGAATTTTATTATACAGTTATATTTGTACAAATGTGCATATACACATTTATATTTTTTTCATGGGGAATTCTTAATTCCAAACATGTTTAATTCTTAACTCCAGCATGTTTAAATCAAAAGGGGTTTATTAGAGAACTTTAGATAGCTTTCAGGATCTCCAAGAGGGCCAAAGAGTCAGGCTGTATTAGCTAGGCAGCCAGGAACAATGCTCAAACCTCCAGTAGGGCTACCCTGGTAGGGGAATATGTCTACTACTTCCTTCACCAGAAAATGGAGTTTGCTTACCATATATTCTCTCACTCACTTTGCTCACTGCCAGCTGGAATCTTGTGGCACATCCAGTTGGTGCAACATGCATGCAGCAGAGTGCAAGAAGGGTGGAAAGCAATTTTCTGCCCTTTACAAAGGGGGATGGACTTCCTAATCAAGCCTAGGAGAGAGGTACTGGCAATCTGAAACATGACAGATGTTCTCTGCAGTGTTCAAAACAACCTGTTTATAATATCAGAAAAGTGGAAATAATCCAAATGCTCATTAAAGTGACTGGTTACGTTTTGGGATATCCATAAGAGGTCTTTAAAAAGTTCATGATATCTAGAAGGATGCAAAACAAACTATTAATAGTGGTTCCTTCGGGAAAATGGCCAGTGCCTTGAGAATGAGTGGTGGATGATGGGAAACTATTTGATATTTTATAGTATACATGTACATGGCTTTTGTGTATAGTAGCTTTATAGAAATATAACTCATATGCCATAAAATTCACCCATTTAAAGTATACAGTTCAGTATTTTTTAGTATATACACAAAGATGTGTAACCCTTACCAACATCCAATTCATTTTCATCATCCCAAAAAGAAACTTTATAGCCATTAGCAGTCACTCCTCATTCCTTCCTCCCCTCATCCCTTGGCAACTGCTACTCTACTTTTTCTGTGGATTTGCTTATTCTGGACATTTCACATAAATGGAATTATACAATATGTGGTCTTTTGTGTCTGGCTTCTTTCACTTAGAATAATGTTTTCAAGGTTCATTCATGTTGTAGCATGTATCAGTACTTTGTTCCTTTTTATGGCCAAATAATATTCCATTGTATGGATTTACCACATTTTATTTATCCATTCATCAGTTGATGGACATTTGAGTTATTTATACTTTTTGGCTATTATGAATAATACTGCTATGAACATTTGTGCTCAAGTTTTTGTATGGACATATGTTTTCTGTTGTTCTCTTGGGTATATACCTAGGAATATTTGTTCACAGCTCTCCTTAATGACTGAGTGAACAATTAGTATCTGTATATTTGACTAAACCTTTTCCTAAGCTATCTATCATGGTTCATATGTTTTTTATCATAATTAAAAGAAAAACCCTCTGGATCACCTAACAGTCAGAGGTCAGTATCTCAGCGTGTGGATTATAGGCGAAATACAGAGAACCTGTACCACTTTTACTTTTCGTCCAAATAAAATGCACGGTGTACCAGAAGTTGAAGATCAGGTATGAGTACTTGGGCACACTAGACGACACTAAAGCCCCTCAGTCACGTATCCGACCTGTCATGTTGTGGAATTCTTTGGCACATGTACCAGCTTGGATCAGGCTCGATGGGGTTGTCATTGCCTGCATCATTTCCTAATTCTCCTTGTCACATTGAGGCCCCAGTGTGGAGAGTGATGGGTCGGTAAGCTGATTATGCACCCTCTGATGTTCTGCGCCATTTTAGGAGAATCTTACATGTGTTGAGATTTTGCAAACAATTAATTGTAAAATAACCAGCTGTATGAAAAGCTGGAGTATGTGATGGCATAGAATTTTCATTTCCTCTCTCACAATATTCACAATGGAGAGTTATATTACATGGTAGCAGAAATAGGCATTTTTATGTGTTGCTTATATTTTACCTCAAATTAAATTGTAGATATAGGGTAATAAATAAAATCCATCCATGCCTTTCACACACTAAAAAAAAAAAAAAAAAAAAAAAAGAATTGCTGGATCATATGGTAACTATGTTTAACTTTTTGAGGAACTGAAAACTGTTTTCCAAAGCAACTGCACCATTTACATCCCTACCAGCAATATACGAGGGTTCCAATTTCTCCACATTCTCATCAGTACTTTTTGTTGTCTTTTTTAGCCATCCTGGTGTGAAGTGGTATCTCATTGTGGTCTTGATTTGCATTTCACTAATGCTAATGATGTTGAGCATATTTTCATTTGCTTATTGGCCACTCATATGTCGTCTTTGTTTTTTGTTTGCTTGTTTTTGGTGGCTGACCAATAAGGGGATCTGAATGTATGTCTTCTTTGGAAAAATCTCTATTCAAATTTCAACACATGCAAAAAACAAATAAATAAACAAAAAAACAAATTTCAACGCATGTACACAGGCTGGCTGGTTAGCTCAGTTGGTTTTAGAGCATGGTGCTGATAATACTAAGGTCCAGGGTTCAATCATTGTACTGGCCAGCTGCCAAAACAAAAAACACATGTACACAATGTGTGATACTTTGCCTATTTTTAAATGGGTTATTTCTCTTTTTATTGAGTTGGGAGAGTTCTTTATAAATTCTGAATCCAAGTCCTTTATCATGTTCATGAGCGTGGATATGTCTTTCCATTTATTTAGGTCTTCTTTAATTTCTTTCAGCAATGTTTTGTAGTTTTCAGTATACAAGTCTTACTTTCCCTTTGTTTAATTTATTCTTTATTCTTTTGGATGCTAAGATAAATAGAATTGTTGTCTAAATTTCATTTTTGGATTTTTCATGGCCAGTATATAAACATAAAATTGATTTTTGTATGTTGATCTTATATCCTGCAACTTTGCTGAACTCATTTATTTGTCTATTAGTTTTTTTCATGGAATCCTTAGGATTTTCTACATACAAAAGCATGTCAGCTATAAATAGAGATAGTTTCACTTTTTCCTTTCCAATCTGGATGCCTTTTATTTATTTATTTTCTTGCCTAATTGCCCTGACTATAACCTCCAGTATAATGTTGAATAGAAGTAGCAGGAGCAAACATCCTTTGTTGTGTTCCTGATCTGAAAGAGAAGGCATCCCTTAACTATGATGCTAGCTTTGAACTTTAATAAGAAAAGTTTTTTAAAAAATCAAGTTTTTAAAACTCTGAATTCAGTGTTGGGGTTTTTTTGTAAAATTATTTCCTTAACAAAAACAAAATTTGCCTCATTGAGTCTAGATAATGTTTTTGGAATAAAAAAAGGTGGAGATAGAGCATAGTAAGGCTTATTTTTCCTTACTGTGAGGTGGATGTTTGTGTAGCTTTTTTAATCTAGGAAGTGGGCTCAATTTGAATTCAGGATGAGTCCATGTGAGATTTGCTTGATATCTTTATTCTAACATTTCATTCAATGGGTATCTATTGAATGTCTGCTTTGTGCCAGGACCATTCTAATCATTGAGTTTGTAGCAAGGAACAAGTCAGCCCAGGTATCTGCTCTTGGGATTTTCGTGGATATGCATGTAGGAATTGTGGGACCATGTTTTGGAGTAAGGTAGATCTTGATCAAAATTGTCTTTTATTGATAGACTAGAATTTTGTATAAATCAGGTACATGGTTAGTGTATTACAAATGAATGGTATCATACCATACCTATGTAAGGCTTAGGAATATATTGTAATCACAGCAACTTGTGTTATTCAGAGGAAGAGCTGGTCAGTAACCAGTATATCCATTGTTTTAATGTTTGATGGTGCAGACTCTGGTGTGGACATCTCTTCCCTTGTTCTAAACCTCTTGACCTTGCTCATGTAGCACACGGGGATTTCTCCTTGGGATTCTTCAGAAACAATGAGAGAGTCAGGCAAGAGAACTGGATCCACAGCCGAAAGTGGTATTCATCTAAATCATTCATCTACCTAGTTTGGTTCCAAATGGTGTGTGTATGACTGCTGTCAGAAGTCAAATGAAAGGATGAAGACTTGCCACCACCAAGGAAATTCCAGGACACAAATTGCCCAGTGTTTTGAACACTCAACTAGACCAGCAGCAATTCATACAAGTGATTTCATCCAAGCTGGGGAAGAAAACACAGGCACTCTGTGGAGCCAAGCAGACCGGGGTTTCTGCTTCAGCCTCTCATTTCCCAGCTTGGACAAGCTTCCGAGTCAGCTTAGCCATCCTAAACCCATGCTTTGCATCTGTTAGATACCCAACGCACAGGGTGGACAGGATGACAGAACAAGATCCTGTATGTGAACTACGTTCACCATGCCCAGCCCATAGTGGGAACTCAATAAAAGGCAGCTGCTATTCTCATTGGTGTTAGCTTTCTTCCCTGAGAAATGCCTTGTCATGCTTCAGGAGGTGAGAATATGAGTTTTTCTCTGGAGCTTACTGCAGTGCTATATACATAGATGTTAGCTAACTCACACTTTGGATCAGTCACCCCACCTCTTGCTTTACTTGTGATCCAGTCATTCAGTTCCTGCTTTTCATTCACTGTTTGAGTTAAAAATGAAATTAAAGGAGAACTGGGATTGTAGTGTGCACCTAAAGAGAAGCATGGCAACTTTGGTTTGGAAGGCCCCTAGTGGAGTTAGATGAATGTAATTCTCATTTTCCCTTGAAATTTCCCCTTTACTCAGAACGGCATCTCTTTCAAAAAAGACTAGCTCTCTTTCTCCATCTCCTATAATTTAAAGACCTGGTCCTGCCCCCAGTATCCCTTCTTTGATGTTCCACCAAGAGACAGCCATGTGAGATCTTCTGTGGACCTCCTGGCTTGGGGAACTTTGGCACAAAGCCATGGAAGTCTTTTGAATAACTATGGCTGTCTTTAATGCTCAGTGCTGACTGCTGCTTGCCTCATCAAGTAAGGCAACTTGCATATCAGTGATGTATTCACATTTTTGTGGGAAATAATGACAACTCTGAGTTGAATGATTTTAAAATATTTCTTTTTCCCCCCTAGGTTTCTCTTCCCTAAATGTCTTGACCAGTGTTCACAAGGTAAGCAATATGCTTTACTTCCTGCTTGCATGCCTTTCAAATTCTGTTTAGATGCAACGGACTTTTCTTCATGCTCCTACCTACCATTCTGAAATCTAAAGCAAACAAAATTGTCTAGGGAAAACTCTGACATCTTTACTTTTGTCATATTTGTCATATTTGATAGGCAGATTTCTTCCAAGAGCTTGTCTCTTAATGGTAATAAATTGCCATGGCAGCAGCTGTCCTGAACTGGGCTTAAGTCTGCCCTAGGCTTCCATCTGATTTCAGTGGACTGAATAGGTATTCCTAGCTGCTGGATCAGCAAGATCTTGATGCACTTCTGTCCAAGGAGTGCAGAGTTCGGCCCAGCAGGACTCGTCTTTCTTAAAACCTCCCATACACACTGGAATTTTCCACACCTCCTTGATAACATTTAGAAAAATCTACCCATCCTGCAGGTTGCACTTGACCTTGCATTGTCCTACTACCTGGTAGCCCTGGAAGCAGCACTTTCTAGTCATATTATCTGTGATGCCTAGAGATCTAGAATAAATTCTAAATTCCCTGCAGTGGTGATGAAATGCTCATTGTTGTTAGGAGACATGCCGGGGTCTGGGCTTCCTGAGTCAGCCCAGCAAGCAGAAGTCAGAAAGAAGAAAACAACTCTGTACCCAAAACAGTTTTGCCTTGCTGATTCCATTGCCAGTCCGTAGGGAGCGGAGACAACAGAGCATACCAGAGCATTTGTCTTGGGAAAGAGCTGAGCTGGGTGCTGCTCAGGAAAGGAGGCCAGTCCCTGGAGAGAGGAATGTGTGTGTTGGACTGCTGTACCAGGTAACCTCAGGTCCAGCTTCTAGAGGCCCCTTTACTTTCCAGGCACTACACCCCAGAAGCAGGGTGTTGGCTGGGTCCATCCACAGTGTCCACCCCAGGCAGGTTAAGGAAATTTTGTGGACATTAGGTCAGTAGGATCTGATGACAGACTAGCTGTGGGGCATAAGTTGGGAAAAGAGGTATCTAGGATGACTCCTAGATTTCCATCTTAGGAGATTGGGAAGGTTGGTGGTACCTGTCCTTGAAATAAAAAGCACAGGAGAATCATAGGTCCAGGAGATAACCAAGGAGGGCTGTCTGATCCTAAGATACATGTTTAGAAGTCATTGTCAAAGCCAAGGGTATGGGCTGCAGTCAGCCAGTATCCAGATGTAGAGATAATAAGGGCACCCCAGTGATGTCGTGGGGGAAAAGTCCAGGAGACTGAAACAGGAGAAGCAGGAAAGAGCATTGCCTCAGACACTAAGGAAGAAGAAAGAGATCAGTGATGTTTAATGTTGCAGAGACTTCGAGGGAAGGACAGAGAAAAGCCCATTGGCTTTGCAAGTGTGAAGGACACTGCTGACTTCAGCAGGAGGATCTGAGTGGCGAGGCAAGGACTTTAGCCAGGTCCAGTTGGACCGATGGCCAGTGAGGTACTGGACGCCAACAAGTGTGATCAATATTTTAGGGTATCTGGACCTGTGAAAAGAAGGATGATAGCTAAAGGGGAATGCTTCCATGAATCATCATTTCTGAATGTCTTGCTCTTTATTTCCTCAAGAAAAAGCCTGTGGGCTAGAGGGAAATACTAGGCTTGATGGGGGCGGGGTCCCTTAGGAGGAGAGGGTAGTGTCTAGAGGTCAAACTGGGAATGGAAGTTGACTCAGAGAAGCTGTGTCATCCTGGAGAAGAGCTGTGGCTGAGAGCAGAGAAAACTAAGGTAGTATTCACTTAGTTGGTGGTACTGGCCAGTAGTTGAGCCTGAGATTTGCTGACCTGTCCAGGCCCGGGCCCTATCTTATTCTCATAAATGTTGGTGCCTCCTTTTTCCTTTAGAGGCCCTTGTCCACTATGTGATTATTGCCACCCTAGTGCACCTTGGCTCCTTGGCATTTTCTCCCTTAGTGCCCCTCTACTTTTTTGAGGGCAAAAGCGACAAGCATAGATGGTCAAACTTCCTCAACGAAGACCCTTGGGAAAATGCTATGTCTCCATTGTCCGTGAACTTGGGGAAGCCCTGGGCCTGTCTCACAAGAGGAAAGCCCCCTTTTAATCTGAATCCTTTTAGGCTAAGATGGATCACATTCTCTCTAGCACTTGGTAGGTCTGTGTCATTAATACTGCCTTCCAACTAATTGTTCAGAGGCAACATGTGTCAAATTCTGTGTGTGTTTAAAGGTACGGATGGGATCACATGTGGGCAGATGACCCTGAGGCCATATGTGCTGTTTTCCGAATTCCTCCAAGGTCTTGTGAAGTGACAGTGCCTTTGTAAATATCTTCCCCTTGCATCTGGGCCCAGAGGACCCTATGGACTGGACTTACCTAGCTCCACATGGCCATGGGCAGTCTGGGGAGGGAGGAGATAAAAGGCAAGTATTTCTTTTCTCCTTGGAGATTTGGTGGCTCTCTTGGAAGTGATCTGCCCCAGTAGACAAATACTTCATGTCCTGAGGGAGCATATTGCCTCCCTTTGCTCCCATTCATAAGTCAGGCTCCCTGATTCATTGCTTTTAACAACAAAGGATTATTTTACAATGAAAAAAGGACTATGTTGCAGCCCCAAGATGATGTATATTACAGAAATCAAAGGTCTAGGAAACAATCTCAGTGTTAAAATAGCAAGCAAGTCTCGTTATAATGCTGGCTTGAAAGCAGAGTGGAGGTATTTTACTGCCATGGCCTGCTTTTAGAAGTACCTGTAGATAAAAGAAGTGAACTTTGTTTTCTCCTTGACTGCTGGAAGCCTTCAGCTGAGACGGGGATGATCAGACAGAATGCAGGAATGTCTCTGCTCTTAGGAAGGGGCCAGGCCAAGCTGCCTGCTCAGGTGAGACATCGGCCAAACCTGGGTGTCCACTTCTTGATACAGAAGGCAGCTCCTGTCCCAAGCAACCTGAAACTACTCACTGTGGACTGTTCACCCTGTGCTCCAGATAACTACTGTACCTGCCTCACAGATGGCATTTCCTCTTGGCAGCTGGCAGTTTACATAGCTGGCCTAAGGAATGCTAGAGGTAATCCTCTTGCTTGTTTCCCTGTGAAGTAAAACCCCTTTTCTGTGCCCAGTTCCTGACTTAGAATCCCACCCCCTTAAGATTTGTCTACGTGGTACACATGCAGCAGGCAGGACTTTGGGCAAGGTGTGTCAGTCAGCGACCCAGATCCCAGCCTTTTCTTGGGCAGGCCAGGCTTATGCTTGTGACCCCGGTGCACACCACTCAGGTGGGCACATTTGCGCTAGTCTGACTTTTCCGTTTCCTTTGCCCCAGAGATACCAGCAGAGTCCCAGGGCCTTTATAGGTCTTCACTCAGCCTTTTCTGGCTCCTCACTGTAAAACCCACCACAACTGTTCTTGTCTTCCACCCCTGGGAATCTCACAGTCCTTTTGCAGGATCTGGTTCCTGTGTCTGCCATCTCCTAGGATCCTGCTTGTTTCCCCACTGTGCCACATTTTGGGTCTGGCTTTCTGACCTTGCCTTACTCAGTTTCCACAAGTCCCAGTCACTTTCTGTGGCTGCACCCAGGCATGGGGTTCTGGCATCAGGCTTACCAGGCTAGCCTTGCTGCCTCCTCTGCAACCTCCAGAGTGTCCTTTCTAAATGGAAATGGGAGCACAGGCACCACCAGTGTCACCTTCAATAGATTTCCCTGACACTGGCTGAGGAAGGTCCATCTTAATGTTAAAGCTTCTGAACATAAGGGGCATGTGAGCACAAACAAATGTTACATGCACGAAGTGATTGATACATTAACTATTCTAACCTGATTAATCTACAACGTAATGTGTGTCAAAACATCAGACTGTACCCCATAAGTATGTATAATTACATGTCCATTAAAGAAAAATTTTTAATTATTTATTTATTATTTTTATTTATTGAATCAAAATCGAATATACATATTTTGGGGGTTGAACATTGAGATATGTTGATTAAATCAGTATTACTAGCATATATATTGTTACAAATCATAATTATTCTTTATGCCCCTTGTCCAACTTCCCCCCTTCCCCCTCTAATTGCCCTTGATTTCTTCTTTCCTTCTGAAAGAATAATGGTTACTCTGTTAACTTGTTGCCTAGATGATCTGTCCAATGCTGAGAGATATGATCAGGTCCCCCAATATTATCATAAAGCAGATGCTTCATCTGTCACTCTGAAATGGGTTTTGTGGAAAGAGACATCTTCTTCTTTTCTTTGTCTCTGCTGGTGACTCTTCTTGTGTGAATGCACTCCAGTGGTTGGCAGACCATCTGCGTGGTGGCTGTGGTGTCTAGCCGCTTTTGCAGCAGCCATGGTTATTGTGGTGGCTGTGGTGGGCCACCCAAGTGGAGGTGCTGTCTTTGGCATGCTCCTTGGCACTGGCAGTATGCCTGGTTGTGGGGTGTGTTTGGTCCCCTTCTACATGCCTCTGGTCCCTGGGCAGGCCCCAAGGCGCTGGCGCCATGTGCCTGGTTGTGGGAGAGGGGTCCAGTCCCCTTCTCCATGTCCTGGGTTGCTGGGCAGGCCCTGAGGTACTGGTGCAGTGTGCCTGATTGTGGGAGGAGGGTCCAGTCCCCTTCTGCATGCCTTGGGTACCCAGGTGGGCCTCAAGGTGCTGGCATTTTGTGCCTAGTGTGGGAGGAGGGTCCAGTCCCCTTCTCCATGCCTCTGGGCTAGGTAGGCCCCAAGGTGCTGGCACAGTGTCCCTGGTTGTGGAAGAGAGGTCCAGTCCCCTTCTCCTTGCCTCAGGTGCCTGGGTGGGCCCTGAAGGTGCTGGCGTTGTGTGCCTTGTTGTGGGAGGAGAGTTTGGTTCCTGGCTCCATGCCTCAGGTCACTGGGTGGGACCCATGGCGCTGGCTTGGTGTGCCTGGTTGTAGGAGAGAGGTCCGGTCCCCTTCTCCATGCCTTGGGTCCCTGGGTGGGCTCTGAGGTGCTGGCATGGTGTGCCTGGTTGTGGGAGGGTGGTCCAGTCCCCTTCTCCATGCCCCGGGACCGTGGGCAGGCCCCGAGGAGCTGGCTTGGTGTGCCTGGTTGTGGGAGGGTGGTCTGGTCCCCTTCCTTATACCTCAGGTGTCCGGGCAGGCCCTGAGGCATTGGTGCAGTGTGCCTGGTTGTGGGAGAGAGGTCCAGTCCCCTTCTCCATGCCCCGGGTCCCTGGGTGGGCTCTGAGGTGCTGGCATGTTGTGCCTGGTTGTGGGAGGGAGGTCCGGTCCCCTTCTCCATACCCCGGGTCCCTGGGTGGGCTCTGAGGTGCTGGCATGTTGTGCCTGGTTGTGGGAGGGTGTTCTGGTCCCCAACTCCATACCCTGGGTCCCTGGGTGAGCCCCAAGGCTCTGGCTCAGTAGTGCCTGGTTGTGGGAGAGAGGTCTGGTCTCCTTCTCCTTGCCTCGGGTCCCTGGGCAGGCCCCAAGGTGCTGGCGTGGTGTGCCTTGTGGGAGGGGGGTCCAGTCCCCTTCTCCATGCTTCAGGTCCCCAGGCTGGCCCTGAGGCACTGGTGCAGTTTGCCTGGAAGTGGGAGTGGGGTTTGGTCCCCAGATCCAAGCCTCCAGTTCCCAGGCAAGCCCCAAGGTGCTGGTGGTGTGCTTGGGCCAGAACTAATTTTTTGTACTTTGCTTCTAACACTTCCTGTGGGAACCAGTACTTGACCTGTGTGGTTGAGCTAAATTGCTACTTTCTGCTGTTTCCCTAGGGCAGGCTTTTTGTGCAGCTCAGGGTTTAATGGTTGACCTTGTAAGTACTTCCGGCTCTCCAGAGACCTGTGTTCTGTAGAATCTCTGATCTGGGCCTGAGTTTTTTTCATCAAACTGCACCCCATGCAATTCTGCATTCCTGACCAGTCGTCTCTGAGTGGTCCTGTGCTGACTGGGGGGTAGATCAGCTGTCCTTGCTGTGTCCCAGTGTTCCCCTGGTGGGCCCATCTCCCCCACCGCCCGTGCTGCAAATACTTCCCATGGGATGGGCCCTGCACCGGTCCCTTGCGATGACTCACCGGCCTCTTAATAGCTCCCTTTTCTCAGTTGTTGTGGCTCCTTGCTCCTGTGTGGGTCCACGTGAACCCTTTTAGTGGTCTTGCTGTCCTGGGGGCCGCCAAAGCCCTCTTCTCCCCTGCTGCCTCCAAGTAACTCCATCTGAAGGGCACAGCTGCTGCGGCTTCTGCCGGCTCCTGCTCCATGCGCTCATCAGCTCCAGCCTTACAGCAGCCGCAGCCTGAAATGCTCAGAGCAGCTTTTTCTTTCTCTCATCGTAGTTTCTCCTGCCTTCATGAACTCCGTAGGTCTCTCCTCCTCTTCCTCTGAGCTCCAGTGCCCCAGCTTGACTGATGTTACATTTTTATAGTTGTAAATTTGGTTGATTTGTGGGAGAGAGCGATGCTGTGGACTGTCTATTCTGCCATCTTGATTGGATCCCGCTTCCAAGAAAATTTTTTTAATGGAAAAATTATTTGAATATATTTCTACAAACAAGATATACAGATCACGAATAAGCACGTGAAAAAATGCTCAACACTATTAGTCAGCTGGGAAATGCAAATCAAAACTAGTAGAATGGCTAAAATCAAAAAGTATTTGTGAGGATGTGGAGAAATTGGAATCTTCATACGTTACTCTTGGGATCGTAAATTGTGCGGCAGCTTTGGAAAACAGTTTAGTAGTTCCTGAAAATGTTAAACGTAGTTACCTCATGACCCAACAAGTTCACTCTTAGATATATACCCAAGAAAAGTAAAAGCATGTGTCCTCACAAAAATCTGTACACAAATCTTTATAGCAGCTTATTCATAACAGTCAAAAAAAAATGGAAACAACTCAAATGTCAATCAACTGATGAATGGATAAATAAAATATGATATAATAATACAATGTAATATTATTTGGCCATAAAAAGGAATGAAGTACTGATGCCTGCTACAACATGGATGGACCTTGAAAACATTATGCAAAGAAAAAGAAGCCAGCCACAAAAGGCAACATATTGTATGATTCCATTTATATGAAATGTAAAATATGTCCATAATAGGCAAATATATAGAAATAGAAAGTAGATTAGTGGTTGCCAGGGGCTGAGGAAAAGGGGGAAAAGGGAATGGGTATGGGATATGGGGTTTCTCTTTGGGGTGATGAAAATGATCTGAAGTTAGACAGTAGTGACGGTTGCACAATCTGTGAAGGTAGTAGAAACCACCGAATTGTACACTTTAAGGGGTGAATTTTATGATACTTGCATTGTACCTCAATAAAGCTATATATAAATCTCAAAAAAGAAAAGAAAGGACATGTGAGGAACCTTTTCAAATAGAAATAAACAAGATTCTGACATATTCTCCATGTGAATTCCCTTAGTTATATTACCATAACTAGGTCATACGTGAAGACCTTGAGGATAAAGGTTTTGAATGTGGGAGAAGCACTTAAGAAAACATGAGTCTTCTGTATGTTCCTGTATATTTGTACATGCATAGACTCTCTGAGGAAGCATACCCAAATGCTGATTATCAGTGGTTGCCTCTGGGAGGCAGGAGGAAGAAACTTTTTACTGAATACCCTTTTGTACTTATAAATTTTGTACCAAAAATATGTATATACTAATAAATCTTAGAAACTTTTATAGACAGTTATCTGGTGAATGGGATTTGCTGACTTGTAAGTGGGGAAATTTTTGGCATGTGGGTGCCCGCAGCTTAGCTGATTGGGCAGCTGCTTCAGAGGTCAAGTTGCATGTGCCTTTTATTACACTTGGTTCATTTATTCAGCAAATCTTTATCCAGTGCCTACTCTAACCCAGTCCTGGGGGATTAGGGAAGGCTTCTGGAAGAGGTGCTATTCGAGTTGTCTATACCTTGAAGGAGGAGTTGGCCCAACAAAAAGAAGGGAAAGGATTCTAGGCAGAAAAGTGAAGGCCTGGTGGTGGCCACAGCATGCACAGGGCACTGAGGAAGTACAGCGTGGTACTTACTCAGGCAAGGTAAGAAATTTGGATATTAGCCAAACAACAGTTGGAATCCATTGAAATATATTTTAAGTAGGGAAGTGATGTGATCAGATTTATGTTTTTGAAAGATTACTCTTTGTATAGTGGGGGAAAATGAATTGAAGAAAAGGAAGCTTGGAAGTAGAGAGAGTGAGCAGTGACATAGTGAAGAGAGTGGTGGTCTGAATTAGGCAAATGGTAGCAGGGATTGAGAGTAGAGGATGGATCAAGAGCTTTTAGCATTCACTGGGTCTAGGTGACAGATGGCATGTAGGACAGGGGGCCTCTTAGGTGTCTCTACAACCCAGGTTTGGGGAGCTGGGCAGTCAATGTGCCTTTCACCAAGTGACCAAAAGAGGAGGAAGAGTCATATTTACCACTTGGATGTTAGGAGAAAGCTGTTGAGGAAACTCATTTTTGAATCCTTAGAGGTCTGTCAAGCACTGTACAGGGGCAAATGGGCAGTCAACTTATTAAGGTCAACTTAGTAGCTGTGCGGCACTAACAGATACCTAAGAATAGGACTCGTGTCTCAGAACCGAGGAATGGATAGATTTTATTTTTCTTTTTATTTTTATTTTTATTTTTTATTTTTATTTTTATTTTTTTTAAAAGATGACCGGTAAGGGGATCTTAACCCTTGACTTGGTGTGAGCACCACGCTCAGCCAGTGAGCGAACCGGCCATCCGTATATGGGATCCGAACCCGGGGCCTTGGTGTTCTCAGCACCACACTCTCCCGAATGAGCCACGGGCCGGCCCTATTTTTATTTTTTAAAGCAATGTTTATTAACCAAGTTTTGCATTTCTTTGCTTTTTTGATGATAGATTGTATTTATTGGGTAAAGGACAACCAATATGGTGTTGTAGTATACAATTCTGTTTTTATTATTTATTTAGTTATTTATTATTTTGATTATTTTTTGTGGTTCCAGCGATTCATTTGTTCAGCAAAATTTTGTTTTTGTTTTTGTTTAAAAATGACCGGTAAGTGGATCTTAATCCTTGACTTGGTGTTGTCAGCACCACGCTCTCCCAAGTGAGCCACGGGCTGGCCCTAGCAAATATTTTTTGAGCACATATTGTGTTGTAATCACTAGGGATTCAGCAGTGAGGACAGAAAAATGTTTTTGCCCTCACAGAGCTTACATTCAAGTGGGGAAGTCATGCAACATATAAATTCATATTTATTTCCAGAAGTGATTTTTGTCATATTCCTTTTTTATTTTTACAAATGAGAAAACTTAAAAAAAAATTTTTTTTAAAGAATTTGTGTTGGCTTTAAAGAAAGGCTTTAAAGAATGTTTCTGGTAAAGGACCAAGGAAGAAAGTTTGAGTGGGGTTTGACCACAAAAATGTGAGTCATTTTTACTGTCCTCACATCTCTTTTCTTTGGGGATATATCTGAAACGCTAGTATAAGTCATCATAAGACAAATAATATTTGACTGAAATAAGCTTCACAGCAGTCCCCCTCTTATATGTGGGGGATAGTATGTTCCAAGACCCCCAGTGAATGCCTGAAACTGCAGATAGTACCAGACCCTATATGCGCTATGTTTTTTTTTCTATACATTCATACATATGATAGTTTAATTTATAAATTAGGCCCAGTAAGAGATTAACAACAATAATAATAAAACAGAACAATTGTGATGATATGTCAGCATCATTACTCTTGTGCCTTAGGGCCATTATTAAGTAAAATAAGAGTCACTTGAACACAGGCACTGGGATACCACGACAGTCAATGTGATAACTGAGACGGCTACTAAGCGACTCACAGGCGGGTAGTGTGGAGACAGCGTGGAGATGCCAAACGTGGGATGATTCACACCTTGGGCAAGATGGAGTGAGGTTTCATCACGCTACTCAGAACAGCGTGCAATTTGAAACTTAGGAATTGTTTATTTCTGGAATTTTCTATTTAATATTTTCGGACCTGTGGTTGACCATGGGTACTTAAACTGGGGGTGGGGGTGGAGGTACTGTATTTTTTTAGTTACAAGAATTTCAGATTAATTTTCTCTTTACTTTTTTTTTTTTTTTACGCATTAACAATGTTTATTTATTTTTTATTTTTTAAATTTTATTTTGTCGATATACATTGTGGTTGATTATTGTTGCCCCTTACCAAAACCTCCCTCCCTCCTCCCTCCCCCCCAACAATGTCCTTTCTGTTTGCTTGTCATATCAACTTCAAGTAATTGTAGTTGTTATATCTTCTTCCCCCCCCGATTTTTTTTTTTGTGTGTGTGTGTGTGAATTTATATATTAATTTTTAGCTCCCACCAATAAGTGAGAACATGTGGTATTTCTCTTTCTGTGCCTGACTTGTTTCACTTAATACAATTCTCTCAAGGTGCATCCATGTTGTTGCAAATGGCAGTATTTCATTCGTTTTTATAGCTGAGTAGTATTCCATTGTGTGGATGTACCACATTTTCCGTATCCACTCATCCGATGACGGACATTTGGGCTGGTTCCAACTCTTGGCTATTGTAAAGAGCGCTGCAATGAACATTGGGGAACAGGTATACCTTCGACTTGATGATTTCCATTCCTCTGGGTATATTCCCAGCAGTGGGATAGCTGGGTCATATGGTAGATCTATCTGCAATTGTTTGAGGAACCTCCATACCATTTTCCATAGAGGCTGCACCATTTTGCAGTCCCACCAACAATGTATGAGAGTTCCTTTTTCTCCGCAACCTCGCCAGCATTTATCGTTCAGAGTCTTTTGGATTTTAGCCATCCTAACTGGGGTTAGATGGTATCTCAGTGTGGGTTTTTTTTTTTCTTCTTTTTTTTTTGTCTTTTTTGTGACCAGCACTCAGCCAGTGAGTGCACCGGCCATTCCCGTATAGGATCCGAACCCGCAGTGGGAGTGTCGCCGCGCTCCCAGCGCCGCACTCTCCCGAGTGCACCACGGGCTCAGCCCCTCAGTGTGGTTTTGATGGAATGGACAGATTTTAAATGGTCCATAAAAACTTAGAAAGCAGGTTCCGTGCTCAGCAGGCGAACCATAACTCCTGACTGTCTTTGGTCTCAGGCATACTGCATAGCGTTTGTGTGGGCCCTTTCCTCCTTGTCACATGTGACCATTGGCAAGAGCGGTCCTAAACCCTGTTCCCTAGTCTTGAATGAAATGCATCCAGGTGGACTTATGAGGTTAGATTCAATCTTCGGTTTTGGAACACTTTTCATAAGAGTTATTGGTGAGAGGAAGGAACTATCCCTAACACCTGCCTCAGACCAGAAGCAGGGGGCCAGGGGGCCTGAAAGTTGCCTTGAGACTATTGATTGTCACTTATCTAAACCATGAGTTCAGTAGCTTTGGCTGGTGGGAATCATATGACTTAGCTTCTTGCTGGTTGATGTGGCCAAGATGCACATGCCACAGCCACCGCTGTCTGTGTGAGAAATGGATTGTTCCAGGCTGCTCAATGTACATGTAAAAATCCCATTCTCAGGCTGATGCTTAGCTGACAACGATGATGGTGCTAGTGGTGGTGATGATAGGTTATATTTAATGGGTTCTTACTCTCTGTAGGCCCTATGATAAGCACTTACTGATAAACTGAAGGTATGTTACTGTTCCCATCTTACAGAGGATTCCCATCTGAGGAGGAAATTTGAGCTCAGAGAGAAAGTAGAGCAATTTGTCTAATGTCACCCGTTAGTTATTAGCGAGCTCAAAATTCAAACTCATGTTTGCCTGGCTTTAAAAGCCATGTCTTAGGGCTGGCCCGTGGCTCACTTGGGAGAGTGTGGTGCTGATAACACCAAGGCCACGGGTTTGAATCCCTGTATAGGGATGGCTGGTTAGCTCACTTGGGAGAGCGTGGTGCTGACAATACCAAGTCAAGGATTAAGATCCCCTTACCGGTCATCTTTAAAAATAATAATAATAATAATAATAATAATAATAAAACCCATGTCTTAATCTATACATTATGCCATCTTTTCACATATAAGAAGAAAGTAAATAAGAATATAAGTCCTATGTTTTAAGTGCCACCTATGTTATTCAAAGGAGCATGTGTTTAGAGAATGGGGTAGCATGAGGGGGATGGAAAGGTGTTAGGGAAGGCATGGAGGAAGAAGTAAGCTTCACCAGAATTAAAAAGTAAAGAGCTTAAGTGAAAAACACAAGTTGCTGAAAAAGTGCAGTATGCCACTATCTGTGAAAAAAAATTATACACACATACTTTTACTTGTTGCTACTCAAGCAGATCTCTGGAAGAAGAGGTAAGAATCTGATAACAGGTTGCTGAGAGGAAGGAAATTTATTTTCTTCTTGAACGTTTCTATACATTATAAGTTTTGCCCTCAAAAACTAAATACAGTTAATTGTTTTTTAATTAAACACTTGACTGAAATAAATAGCACAGAGAGTCTTCTATATTGAATATTCATTTTTCAGAACCTTACAATTAGAAGGTTGCTTATGAAAGCAGAAGTTTCCATAATTTGGAGATGCTCACTTATGAACTAATCATTTGTAAAACTAGTTTCTATTGGTAAGAGGGTTGGTGATAAGTGCTAAGACTTTTTAAGTATAGCATTAATAACACCTGTGAGAATTCTCTCGTACAGTAGAATATAAATGTTGAAAATCTTGAAGACTTGTGTCTGAAATTATATTTAACAAAAAATTAGGAGGCAGCAGGGGAGAGATACCATCTTTACATCTTTCAGAATGGGAGATTGATAAAGTTTAAAGTTGTTAAATCAAGTTATAAAGGATTAATTATACTCTTTAAAGATACAAAAGTAACACTAGAGGATCTAAAAATCTTAATATAACCAACCAGAATGAGATGGTGGAGAAGTGGCAAGAATTTAAGCGTATACTGACTTCCACATCTTTCATGTGGAAGAGTCAGTAGACATTGTCTAAAGAAACAGTGGTTTAGATATATTACAAAAAGAAGAAAAAAGATAGCTATTTTAAGAACTGAAAATAGACTCTAAGCCTACTGTTTATCAGAAGGAAAACAAAGCAAAGAAGGCATAGATCATGTTGCTAAAGGTTAAAAAAAAAAAAAAAAAGCCAAACAGAATCTTTAAATTTAGTAGAGTTTAATTAAGAACCCCCTCTCCCCCCAAAAATCCAACATGAGCAAGATGACAGAACCAAGGTGTTGGTAAACAGAAATGGAATAAAAAGCTATTAAAAGGAAAAGTATCTCATATTATACCAGTAACAAAACTTAATTGTGTGATACCTTACACAAGAGAAAAATCTAAAATTAAGTAAGGATGATGATAAAAGAATGGGCAAAGACATAACAGACAAATCTAAACAAAAAGAAAGGAAGCCATACATACTAACAATGACAGGGTTGGGTTTCAGACAAAAAATTGAAATTTTAAACAGGCAATTATTAATGATAAAGGATACTGTCTACAACCTGTCATGAGTATTTCTGTACCAAATAATTCAAAGGAAAGCATATGTGGATACTTCAAAAAGTTCGTGGAAAACAGAATTAAAAGAATATGAATCTTTCAACTTAAGAAGTTAGAAAACAAATTTTTAAAAAACTAGTTAATAATAATAAAGATTGAATCTATAAAACAGTCTTGCTGATCAAGCCTCTAGATCTATCTATTGTGTTAAACAGCACTATGGGGATGCAATCAGCAAAATCCAGACTGGAGAAATTTACAGGATGCAGCTTGTGAATAAATAAATTACAAGGAAATGAGGAAGAACCATAGACTGAAAGAGAATTATGAGATGCATCAATGAAACACAATGTGTGGAATTTGTTTGCTTCCTGGCTCAAAAAAATTAAGACAGCATTCATGGGACAGAAATTTGAACACTGACTGGATTTTTTTTTTTTTTTTTAAAAGATGACCAGTAAGGGGATCTTAACCCTTGACTTGGTCTTGTCAGCACCACGCTCTCCCAAGTGAGCTAACCAGCCATCACTATATGGGATCCGAATCCGTGGCCTTGGTGTTATCAGCACCACACTCTCCCAAGTGAGCCACAGGCCGGCCACCTGGCTGGATTTTTTATATTAAGGAATTTATTGTTAATCATTAATTTTTTAAAGAGTCCTTATAATATGGAGATACATATTGGAATATTTTTGGGTGAAATAATTAGATGTCTGGGATAGGCTTCAAAATCATTCAGTGGGGGAGGTGGACAAAGGGCTGTGATATGGTAGAGATGAAATATGATTAGCCAAGTGTTGATAATTCTTGAAGCCAGGTGATAGGAGTTTATTCTACTATTTTTCTATTTTTGTATATGTTTTAAATTTTCCACAATATTAAGAAGTAAAAATTATTGAATAACAAAATGCAAATGATCTTACAGCAGAAATAGTATATATACCATGATTATAAGTATGTAAAAATAGGAATGAATATGGAAGAGGTAACATCATTATCTTGGGGTGGTAGGATGTGGTAACTTTCCTGATTTCCAAATTCCCTGTAGTATTGTAAATTTTACGTCTGTATTTTCACAAAAAGGATGGGAGTGATTGTGGCCCATTCCACAACCTCTCCTTACGTGGGCCGCCCTTTCTTACCATGTCACTATGTGAATATCTATGTTAGCACTTATCTTGGAATTGTGTGACTCCTTGGCTGTGTGCTCTTTGAGGATCTAATGGATAGTGCCAGACACATGATTAGTGCTTGGTAAATGTCTGTGGTCTGTACTGGTGCAGGTAAATGGCACCAGTTCCTGATGAGGTTAAATACAAGGGATGTGGAAAGGTCCTTAAACAAGAACTTGGTATCATAGAGAGCAGGATTAAAATAGAGGAAGTTAAAAGAGTTTAGGAAGTGAGGCAGCTACAGGTTGAAGCCATTCACTCTGAGAAGTGGCAGTTCTGGGAAGGGGGAAGAGAATGATGGCTGTGTATGTCGATGTTGAGGGGGGTGGGTAGGGGTGTCTACACCAGGGGGCTACTGGAAGGAATGATCAGGGAAAGGAGCAAGGGCCCATGTTTGTGTGAGTCGTCAGCCCCAATCAGGGCTCTGAAAGCTGATCTTTTCTTGGTTTTATTCCCCAGGCCTGGTGAGTAATGTGGTGTTCACCAGTCACACCACAGAGCAGAGGCACCCTCTCCTTGTTCAGCTGCAGAGTCTCATCAGGGCTGCCAATCCCACTGCAGCCTTCATTCTTGCAGAAAATGGGATTGTCACCAGGTAAACTTCTACAGACTCCACTCCACACGCAGGTCCAGCCACTTTCTCAGATACAGCACTCTGGCTATAGCCCACCAGGTCTTTCTGTTGTATCTAAGACCTGAACATTTATAGAAGTCAGTTTTTGAAGTGCTTTTGATGATCTGTAAAAATCAGCAAGAAGAACCTTGTGTGTCAGTATCCTGTACTGTTCTGAGGCATTCACATTCTCATCCATTAAGGATGGAAGTCAAGACCCTCTCAATGTTCCTTATGTTAAGTTGTGAGAGAAATGGCATAGAGAACACAGAACTCATCTCTTTACTTTATGGACCTGGGTCCAAATTACAAACCAGAAATAGAGAATTGCTGACTCTGTGTGTGTATGTGTGTGGGTATATGAAGAGAAAAAAACTGGTCATGTAGCAATTTTGTTTGCTCAATTAGAATACTAAAAGTTGTATGCCTTTCTATACAGTTTCTATTTGAATCATGTGAATATTTTATGTATTCAAAAATTAAATCAACAAGGAGGGAAAAAACTAAATTAAATACAAACCAAAAAAATGAATCTATCTGTACATTAAAGTAATAACAACCACACACACATAAAAATTAGTTCAAGTAACTTTTGAACATAATCCTCTGTTGGAACCTAGATTCCAAACTTCACTCACCGGGAAGGAGGTTATAAGTATGAAATGGGGAAGGTGAGCAAAAACCCTTTAAATGTTGAATTTGAATTGGGAATTTCAATACTAAATTTTTTAAAATGTATATTTCCTAGTTCTTTCCATTGAAAGGGACCAGAACAATAATAATACAACAGCAGCATTGAACACCTCTACCTCTAGATCTTGGTTTCTAAGTACCAGTCCCCACCATAAGGTATCAGGACTCCTTGGAGAATTAGCTGATGGCATGTCTAGGGTAGGGAAACTACAAGGTGAGCCAGGTCCGTTTTATGCCAGTAAAGCAAGGAGGTACTCAAAGATTAGTGGAGATGTGTCAAAAGGGAACTAACTTAAGAAGCTCCCACTAGTGACATTTGGGACAGTTTGAGCATAAAAAAGAACAATTGTATTAATATATTACATAATACATGCAATAAAATGAGTCCACACTGATACTACAAAAGGGGAAGGGATGGCATAGCAAAGCCCTTCTTTTTTTTAAAAAAAAAAAAAAAAAAATGACCGGTAAGGGGATCTTACTTAACCTTTGGCTTGGTGTTGTCAGCACCACGCTAATCCAGTGAGCTAACCGGCCATCCCTATATAGGGATCTGAACTCGTGGCCTTGGTGCTATTAGCACCACACTCTCCTGAGTGAGCCACGGGCCGGCCCACAAAGCCCTTCTTTACCAAAGAATGCCAAATAAATAAGGATTGATAGAACTAGAAAAGTCACCATTTTGTAATCTTCAGTCTAATATTTGATTTAGGAAAGGCTCTAATATTTGATTTTGGATGCTAAAAGTAGCGAGCAAAAGATTATTGAGGAAAAGGATATTCACTGGTCCTCCACCATGTAAAGTATCACTCCACAGACTACTTACTACTTACAAAGAGGGAGAAGTACCTTTACAATGGAGAGGTCTAGCAGACACTGTGTTGCCAAATGATTAAACTTAGCAAGACCAATAATGGACAGACTGATATCATGTTTCTCATTGATGTGATGCAGTGGGAAGAATACAACATCACCTGCTTATTAATCTTCACCAAAAATGTTTAACCTGTTCGGATCCCCGTGCTAGACAACCGCAAAAAAAAAAAAAAAAAAAAAAAAAATTAACCTGAATCTAATCATGAGGAAACAATCAGATCCAACTTGTGGGACACAAGACAGCTGGCATGTACTCTCCAAAAATGTCAACAAACAGAAAGATGGAGGAACTGCTCCAGATTGAAGGAGAATAAAGATTGTAAATTTAACGAGTGATCCTTGATTGGATCGTGGGTCCCCTTCCCCCCAAAAAAAGGGAAAATTTGAAAATGAATGTATATTAAATCAATGCTTCTCCAACTTTATTGTGCATGTGAATCTTTGGGGGATCTTGTTAAAATTAGTTTCTGATTCAGTGGGTCTGGGGTGGGATTCTGCATTTCTAACAAGCTCCCAGGTGATACTAATGCTGTTGTTGGTTCATAGTATTAAATTCCTTGGGCATGATATTAGTATTGTGGTTCTGTAAGAGAATGTTCTTGTTCTTAGGAGATGCATTACTGATATATTTAGGGCTGAAATATGATGCATACAAATGGTTTAACAGAAAATAATGTATGTGTGTTTGCATGTGGGTATGGGGGCATGGGAAAGAAGCAAAATATGCAAGTTAATAGCAACAGCCCTAATAAATCTGGGTCTTTGTATGTTTTCAAAGGAATGAAGACATTGAGCTGATTCTCTCAGAAAATAGTTTTTCAAGTCCTCAGATGCTACGATCTCGATATTTAATGTACCCTGGCTGGCAAGTATCATCATTCAAAAGTAGCTGAGATTTCTTTGTAAACCCAATGATTTATTTATTTACAGAAAAAAAAGAGAAAGTGAAAATATCAGATGTGCTCTACACAGGTGACACATGGCAGCTGGAACAGCCTGCCGTGTCCTAACAGCCACTGGCCTTGCCAGGAGCCTACTGCTCTATATCTTGGGCTCCAAATTGGTAGCCATCCTGGATGTTGAGATTTAGGGAGTCATCCTTTAGGCACCAAGCACAACAGTATTCTGTATTTCCTCTAGCCTCTAGTGAGGGTGAGGTGGCTGGCATGGAACCAAGGAGTTATAACCTTCCCAGGTGAGAGAGTTGCTCAGGAGAATGCAGTTAGTGAGTCCTTTAGAGTTCCCATGTGATAGGTAGGTTCCCTGCTGTTGTGGCCCACGGAATGTTCTGTTCTCCGCAGGCTGCCTAACAGACTGTGAACCTTTCCAGAGGGGAGAGGAAAGATGAGAGTGTGTGCAAAGTTCATTGTAATCATACTAATACCAGCATCACTTGAGCACTTATTGTGTGCTACATTGTTCTAAGATTGTGCTCTCCAGCGTGGTAGCTACTAGACATATATGGCTACTTAATAAAATGTAAATGAAAATTAATAAAAACTAAATAAAATTTAGAATTTAATCTTTCAGTCACACAGCCACATTTCAAGGGCTTCATAGCTACCTATAGCTAACAGCTACCGTATTGGGACAGTGCAGATCCAGAACATTTCCATCATCATGGAAAGTTCTGTTGGATGAGGCTGATCCAAGAGCCTTGCCTGTGTTATCTCATTTATCCCTTACACCAGGCCTATGAAGTGGATTCTGTTATTACTCTCATTTTTTATAGATAAGGTAGGCAGCAAGGAATTAAATGACTTGTCCAATTTATAGCTTGTAAATGAACGAGCTGGATTTCAAACCCACTTTGTCTGGCTCCAGAGCCTGTTCTCTGAACCACCGTGCTGCACTTGTCCTGGTATAGAATGAACAATTAGTTTCTGCTCTGTCGAAGGTTTAGAGGAAGACAGTTGCTAAAGTCTGGCCAGAATTAATCTCTCATGTTTATTTGGATTATCTTTGTTATCCTTACTCACTTCTCTCAGGCACTTCTCTACATCCTTCACACCACCAATTTTTCATACTAACAAAAAACCAATCATATTACCCTGTAAAAGACAAAAAAAAAAAAAAACCCAGAAGGTCAGTATGTAAAATTGAAGGTTTTCAGGCATATTCTTAGTAGGATCTTCTGTTTTGAATCACATCATACTTGCTTAAACTTAATACTTGGGTAAGTGGGTCATTCCTTATTCCTGAACAAGGCAATTATATCTTAGCTAAAAGGAAACAGATGGAGCTTCTGGGGGGATCCCTCCTCTCCAATGACTGCAGCTACTATCCCTCTTGCTGCCTGCACCTCTGGGCCTGGTCCTGCGGCTCCTGCAGTTGCCACCTGTGTCTAGAGAAGCCCCCTTGTCCAGTCTGTACTGATTCATGGTCAGCATGGCACATGGGGACCTAGCTCAGGGTGCAGACTTACCTGGAGGCAGACTGATGCAGGAGAGAGCATGCTGAGAGGGCTCATTAGAAGAGTCTTTCCCTTACCAGAAAGATCAGTCCTTATAGAGAATCAGAGATGGAAGAATCTCAGAATAATCCTTTGAGCCCTCCCATCTGAGTCCATTCCTAGCAATCAGATAATTTAATTTTTTAACAAGATGGCAATCATCAGCCTCCTACTTATCGCTATACATTACATCTCTCCCCACTAGGATGAGCGCCATTACCTCAGAATCAATAGGCTTTAGTTCCAGGATGCGCTCAGCTCTGTGATGTGCACAAATCCTTGGCCATTTCCCTCCCACAGCCCTCTCTCTTCTCATTGACCCCACTCCCACTTTCTCTGGTAGAACAACTTGTTTCTAGTCTGGGCAGAAACCTTGCTCTCTTCTCCTGGCCACTCCAAATTCCCTTACGGATTCAGATACCACAGAAGCCAGAGAAGCCCACAGTCTCCAAATGACTTGTTTGGATGGGGAGAGAATATGTCAATCTTGCAAAAATATTATGCCACCACCTCACTTTAAAGAAACCACAAAGAGTAAGGTACTTTCAACCATCTAAAATTCAAGACTGCAATGCTGTTTTTAAATAAAGGAAACTAATAAAATACAATAGACTGGAGGGAAATGTTTGTGTCAGGCATGGCAAGGGATCAATATAATATTTGGGAGGCTTGATATTTAAGAAAAGTAACTCAATCCATATAGATGTTGACAGTTAAGAGCAAATATAAATAGCAGTCATGAAAACAGAATCCAAATCAGTAATATTCAGAAATGTAAAATGGTGTCTCGTTTTGATTGACACCTGTTACATTCACCCAAAAATATCTATAATATTCATTGCTGAAGAAATTGTTGTGAAACTAATATACTCATCAACTGCTGGGGGCAGTGTAACTTATTACACATGAGATGGTTACCCCCTTTCTTGGAGTGATTCCAATCATGAGGATTCATCTCAAAGGAATGACAATTCGACAGCTGTGGAAGTATGTGGGGGTTCATTGTGTATGGTCTGCTAAGCTTCTCACAACATGATGGTGAGGCATAGTTGAAGCCCTGAAGGGAGTGGGAGGGGATCCTAAGCAACAGCCCCCACTGTACCAGGAAGGACCCCCAGCGTCAGGTGAGCACTGGCAGGCTTCAAAGGTAGATAAGGTCTTTAACTTCAAAGAACTGCTACTGTAAGGATGTGAGACATTCGTCCTCAGGAAGCCCCTGCTCTAATGGGCAGACATGCTTTCTAATCTCAAGGTGAAAGAGACATATACACAGTTAAACAAGTGTTCTGTTTGCAAAATGGTATACATGTAAAGGGGAATTCAAATATTAAAGGATAAATGATAGATAGTTCAGTGCAAAGTAGTGTATGACACTCAAAGTCCCAATTATTTGTACTTATAGTTTTTTAAACCTCTTAAGGTATGACGGTAAATTTGATGCTGGATCAGTCTTCCCACTAATGGTTCAGATCTGTGTATGGTTTGGCCGTCCCTTGGAGAAGAATCGCTTTGTGGCCAAGTGTAAAGGTAAGCCTTGGCTGGTAAAAGAGTGCCCCAGGTTGTCGCTGCTTCGTGGCACTGTTTCAGTATCCATGTGCTGTCTCTTCTCACCATTTGGGACCAAATGCAGGCAGAGTCCCCTACCTCTGATTGTGGGTGGCCACCTAATTTGATCTCCACTCCGTTGGAAGAGTTTTCCTACCCCTGGGATCAGTGGCAGAGCCACTGGGAAGCAGCGGGGGGTCGGGGTAGAACCTATGAACCGTGGACCCTTGAGTAGGGTCCCTCCCCAGTCCCTAACCCTCTCAGCTGTGCTGCCCCAAACTTGGCCTCTGCTCCCAGGTGGGTGACACCCCTGTCCTCTTCCTCCACCAGCAATTCAATCGTCCATCAAGCCAAGTCCCTTCTCTGGAAACATCTACCACATCCTGGGCAAAGTGAAGTTTTCAGGTAATTGGGGGGTTAGATTAGGGAGTCCTACACTGTGGAGTACTTGCAGTTCATGATATGAATTCGTAGCCTCCACCAGTGCTTTGCAGACCACCAGTGCCTCTCAGACTTTCAAAAACCCTCTCCTCTGGGCCTTACGCCGTTAGGCTCTTCCTTCACCCTTTTCCCCCAAGTGCACACTTTCTCCAGATCCTTCTGCTCTGCTCTTCAGGGGAGGATCTGCCCTCTTCCCCCCGCTGGATGATCTGCTCAGGGCCTCTCCTCACAGCTCCTGGACTTCCTCATTCTGAAGACTTGCACCCCACCCTCTTGAGGCATCTATGGCATCCTCCTGGACCTATCACCAGGAGCTGCCCCAGTGCTGGGCTCTTCAGGTCCAGGTCTCTTTCTGACCAAAGTCTTTCAGCCTTCCATTTGCCTTCTCTTCTGTCCAGTACAGCTGTTTATCAGCCTTAGTCCTCTGGAGGCCTTGCAACCTGATACCTGATAATCTTCTGGGCTTGGGATCCAGGAAGTCCTCAAAACAAGTAGGAGTTGGCTATCTCAACCTTGAGGAAGGGGAGAATATTCCAGGGAAAAGGAACAACATTTGCTATAGTCCAAACGCAGAAAAGGCATATTTCAGGAACACAGGGTTGACTATGGCTGGAGCATGGGGGAGGGAAGGTGGTATGTCTGTTAGGGCATCTTCAGCTGTTATAACAGAAACCCCCAACTCAACTAGCTGGTGTTAGCTATATAACAAGAAGTCAAGCGGTTGGGCAGCACAGCAAGGCTACCGAGGACCCAGGTAACATGTGTCTGTGTTCTTCCATTCTTGGTGTGTCAGCTTGCCCTCAGGTTTCCGCCCCTCATGGTTGCCAGGTGGTACTGCAGGTCTAGGTGTCAAACCAGACACTCTCCAGCCAATGAGAGGCTGACTCTTCCTGTGGGTATCCTTATCAATGGAGACATCTTTTCCTGAAGTGCCTCCTCCCAATTCCTCTGCTGGCTTCTCCTCTCATTGGCCAGGATTGAGTTGCCAATTCCTCTCTAAACCCATCTGCCATGGAGGTATTGATATTGGAGGAAGTGGGGGATGCTGGGTAGGCAACCGTGAGTGTCTCTGGTGGGAACCACTGAGGGTTTAAGGATGGGCCAGAGAAGCCTGGTTTGGGAAGAAGATGGTCAATGTGACAAAATTGTAGAGAGACAGGAAGAGTAAGATATAGCATTTTACAGCAATATAGGGAGACTGAAGTCAACAATAGATTACTGTATAATTTCAAGTAGTCAAGAGGAATATATATATTTAAATATATATATATATATCTTCTTTAAATATATAAATATATATATATATTTAAAGATGACCAGTAAAGGGATCTTAACCCTTGACTTGGTGTTGTCAGCACCACACTCTCCCAAGACAGCCAACCAGTCATCCCTATATAGGGATCTGAACCTGTGGCCCTGGTGTTGTCAGCACCACACTCTCCCAAGTAAGCCATGGGCCAGCCCTAGTCAAGAGGAATTTTAATGTTCCCAACACAAAGAGGTGACAAATGTTTGAGGTGATGGATATGCTAATTACCCTGGTACAATCATTGCACACTGTATAAATGTACCCACATATCACAATGTACTCCATAAATATATACAATTATCATGGGTCAATTAAGAAAAAAAAATTTAAAAAAAAAAATTTCAGAGACAAGTAGATTAGACTGGGAGGAGGGAATAATGAGAAGTTAGTGTTTAATGGCTACAGAGTTTATGTTTAGGATGAAAAAAAAGTTTTGGAAGTAGATATAGGTAATGGCCACACAGCAATGTGCGTGTAATTAATTCACACAGTTGTATGTTTAAAAATGCTTAAAATGGAAAACCTTATGTTATATTTTAACACAATTTTAAAAATTAATAAAAAAGGATGAGGTCATCATGGTTCACATGGGAGAACTAGATGACATAACCTGTATAAAAGCATCTCTGAATGTCTTTAGCCCATACCTTTTGCTTAAATTGTATTATTCTATCTGAGCTTTGGCCGCTTACCCACATTCCCTTCCCTCAGGCTCCCACCGGCTTCAGAGATCCTGATGCCTTCGTTTTCCCTCTCACCCATCACCTCCTTTTTTTCTTTACTTAGATCTGCTATTGACCCCCTTCTTGTTCAAGGTTAACCTGTCTTTGTTCTGGATCCTTTTCTCATCCTGCCTTTTGGTGGGACTTTGCCCTTTTCTTGTGTCTCCAGTCACTCCTAGCCCCCAGCTCTTCAGCATATAACCTGGGCACACCTTTCCTATGCCTGTCTACATGGCCTTCCTGCAGCACTGCTGTACTGTTGACCATGCCCTCCTCCCTTGGGATCTCAGGCCTCTGCTGAGACCGCCTCTCCCCCTGCCCACCAATGGGACTTTCTTTGCTTCTCCTCAGCCACCTCTTCCACAGAGGCGACCCCAGCTACCACCACCTAACTGCATGGATGTCTCCCACTCAGGGTCTTACAGTCTTTCAGATACCACAAGTGCAGAGTAAAACTCCTCCTCTTCTCCTACCTACAAACCTTTTCTTCCCTTTGTATTCCCCCTCCAGGTTAATAGTGTCTACCTGCTCACTCAAATCAGCAAAGCTAGAAACTTCTTTTGCTCCTCACTCTCTTACTCCATTTTTTTCTAACTCACCACCAGTCATGTCAGTTCTCTCACCTGCATTTTCTCATGAATCTGTCCTGACCATCTGCATTGTTACAGTCTTAGTATAGCCTTATCCTTTTGGGGCAGCATCTCAGGGACTAACATTGTTGTCCTTGCAGACTCTGAGAGGACCATGGAGGTCTGCCACAACACTCTGACCAACTCCTTGAGCATTGTGCCAGTTTTGGAGGGACCCACACCACCACCCGCCTCCAGAAGCACACCTCCAGACAGCAGCGGGCAGCAGGAGTGCTACCTTGTATTCATTGGCTGCTCCCTGAAGGAAGACAGTGTCAAGGACTGGCTGCGGCAATCAGCTAAGCAGGTAGTTTCTGAAGCCCAGACAGACTTGGCACAGATGTGACTAGCACAGCTCAGGGCCACTGCTGTTCCCAAGAAGCCCTTCCACTGCCTCCATGATGCCTCCCTACTGGTCTGCACCTCACAGGCTCAGCCAGCACCTTCAGGGATGCTTTGTGAGTGGGAGTAAGCCACTTGTGACAAACTCTGGGCAGACATGATATGTTGTCTACTCCATGAGTCCAGGTTCTCAGCAGGCTTTGGGTACTAAGCCTTTTATCACAGCCTTGGGAGTTTAGCTCATCCTAGAATTCTGGGAATAGAGTTGGCTGGCACCTGGGTCTTTTGTAGATGCTCACTGGGGGCCTGTCTTTATACTGAGGTATGATTGGCCTCGCCTGGAATAGCTCCTAAATGGTGCTTGACTGTGGGACCTCAGGCTTTCCCTTTGACTGCTTGTCTGTCACTGGTGGAACTTAGGGATGAGCAAAAAGACAGGACCATGCCCATTTACAGAAGCACTGGGCTCTCCTCTGCTGCTTGTTCCACACTGACCCGCAGGGCTCTGTGGTGGGAAAGAGGTCTTCTCAAGGGGCAGATGGCAGGGATATTATGTCTAGACCATGACAGCATGCTTTCCCCTCCACTGGGATCTTAGTCATGTAACCAGCCCCCAGAGCTCTGAGCCCTCACCTACCCATATACTCCATCAGCTCTGTTGGGATCTGACCCCTTCCTACATCTCTGCACAGAAGCCTCAGAGGAAAGCCCTGAAGACCAGGGGGATGCTGACCCAGCAGGAGATCAGGAACATCCATGTGAGTGCCCTGCCTTGGGCTCTTCTCTCAGTGGCCCAAGGCTGTCCTTCTAGGCTTGTATAGCTCCATCTTTTGGATTCCCTGAGTGAGGGGGCTATTGTAGGGCATGCTGGAAGTTCTTGCTTCTCTCAGCTCACAGAGGAAAGCTGGCTAAAGCAATCCAGCTTTGCAGCCTCAGTGAGGAGGGGACAGGCAACCCCTGGTGTAACCTGGGCATGAGATTGAGTAGAGCCAGCATCTGTTGGGGGAGTGGGTGATGGGAGGACCTGCCTTGCTACCCTGGTTCAAGCAGCTGCAGAAGACCTCTGTCCAAGGTAAACCACACATAAACCAACGAGGGCCCAGGATAAAACCGTCTAGACCCAGAAGCTGCTCATGGAAGGTTGTGGAATCCTCAGGCCAGTACACAAGTCCTCTTTATGAACCCTCCAAAACTCCAAGCTGGCTCCTATCTTCTGTCCCAATCTACACTCCCACTGGGGCCTTTTCCTGATGGGTTTGGGAGCAAAAGGCTAAAAGGAACAGAGTCCAGGCCCCAGGATGGGCTGTGTCACCAGTCCCAGTAATGAGCAGGTGGGGCAGGAAAGTGTTCTGGGACTGCAGGAGCCCCTGCTTTGGACTTGAGAACCCCTTCATAACCAGCTCCTACAGAGCCTGGATGCTCCTGGGGAGGACAATGTGGGCACCTCAGAAGGCAGTCCTTGTAATGCATGTTCCCCCAGAAGCAGACCTTGAACGGGGATTTGAATACAGGTAGTTTATTTTGGAAGTAAGTCAGGAGACACTAAGTAGGGAAATGTGAAAGTAAGAGAGGGAAGGGCAGAGGAGACTGCCAGGAAAGGATGTCAAGGGCTTGGATCCCCTAACCGGCCAGGTGACAAAAAAAAAAAAAAATGTGTTATTAATCCAGTACCACTGTGAGCATAGGGAGCTTAATCCCATTAGGAATGCCCAGAGTTCCTCACCTGAGAGGCAGGGGAGCCACCGTCAGTCATGGCTTGAGGGTTGCTGGGAGGTGTAATGAATTCCCTGGCTATATAGCACAGTAGGCTGTCCTACTAGGGTAATAGGCTTGCTTATTTGTTTTTAATGAGCAAGTGGATGATAGGAAGTCATCAGATCATTCTAACAAGACTCTCTTCCTACAGGTGAAACGCCACCTGGACCCCCTACCTGCAGGCTACTTTTATAATGGTACCCAGTTTGTTAACTTCTTTGGTGACAAGACTGATTTTCATCCACGTATCCTTGGAAGCAGCTTGGTCCCTGTGTGGAGGCCTGGGGTGGGGAGATGTAAGCTTGTCTGTAAAGTGGGTGTCTGCTGGAGCCCCACAGCCGGGCCCCTGGAGCAGGGTGGTCTCCACATTCCCACAGGCTGGGGCTGGGCACACACAGGAGCAAACCATGGGGGGAGACTTTTCATTTTGGCCTTTTAAAGTTATTAAAATTAGATTTCTTCATTGAATGATTGCTAATGTTACTCTGTGGATTATAATTTGAATGCAGCTGTGGTGACATTTTGAGTTCTCTGTTCATCAGAGTCATCATGACGTGCAAGTCGGAGACAACCTGATTACAACAGCTAATCTGTGAAAATATGGATAGGGCAAAATCGAGACATGGAGTTCTCTCTGTACCCTCTGTGCAGGCCGGGTACTCACTACCTCAGTGTTCCCCTCTTTACCTGCTCACAGGTCTCTCTGGGCCCAAGCAGGTACTCTTGTTCTCCAGGCACAGTGCTGTCTTCCTTAATGAGATGCCAGTCATGGATGAGTTCATGAATGACTATGTGGAAGAAGCCAACCGGGAAATTGAGAAGTATAACCGCGAGCTGGAACAGCAGGAGTATCACGACCTCTTTGAGCAGAAGCCCTAGAGGAAGGCTGGTGGCCCCTCCCTGAAGGGGCTATCTCCTTGGCTATGTGTGCTTGCTTGAGTGCATGTTGTCTTTATTCTCTATACAGTGCTGCAGAGCATCACCTACACCACTGATTTGGGGGAAGGGTCCTCAAGGATGAGCAGACAGGAACTGCCTTGGGTGGGGAACTAGCAGTCCAGGAGCTCTGGGTCTCTGGTAACAGTACCTCCTTTGGGCTGTTGAGGCACTGTGATGGGGAGAAGCATTTGGATTGTGCAGAAGAGCTGCTGGGACTTAGAAGGAACCCTGGCTGCCTGAACTGTGGCAGTGCCTGGAAGGCCAGCTACCTCAGGCCTCAGACACTGCCCCAGGAGATCCCTCATCCCTAATGGACTGCCTGACTCCCCTGCTTAGGCCCCTTCCATTAAGGGAGCTGGTGGCTCTGCTGGCCCTGGGTCCAGTCTCTGGGGGGAGCAGCACAAGCCCTGCCCAAGCCCAACTCACAGAGCCAGGAGCTTGGGCTGAGATCAACAGCTTGTTCTGAAATGAGGGGATTTCCCTTGTGGACTAAACTGAGGGAAAAGGCATGTTGCTTTCCAGGAGTATGTGGCTCTTGAGTTGCCATAAGCAGTACTTTGCCCTTGTGATGGGTTTTTGAACTCTCCTCTGGCATCACTCGCGTTTCCGTAATTCAGGGACAAGAACAAGCATGTTGCCCAAGCCCCATTGGCAGTGCTTTGCCTCACTGTTGAGGGAAGCATCCTGCATCTGGTTAGTCTTACGCCTGGGGTCTCATCACTTATGGGGTGTCCGTCTCCAGCACCCAGCTCTTCCCCCAACCTTGTCAAGGAAGGCCTGCTTTTTAGCTACAAACTTCAGGAAATTCATGCCCCCCAAGCATTTTTGCTGGCCCTGGATTTGTTTGGCTCCTGAGGACCAAGAATGTCAAAGAATTCCAATACCCAAGTTAGAATTCCAGTGGCTTTGTTTTCAGCTGGACCATAAAGCAGAGGGGAATTACAAGTATGTCCCATGCCTGACCTTCGTAATTAGTGTGGGGAATGGGGTGGGGGACACAGGCACTAATATTTAGGTGATGTCTGTCCGGACTTAGCGCCTCAGCTGCCTGGATTGTAAATGTTTTCTGAATCTCACGTTTTTTGCATGCCTTAGGAAGAAGCACATAGGTGAAACCAGCAAAGTTTCAAAGTTTAGTAATGTAGAGGGGTTTTTGAAAAAGGCCCCTGGTGCAGGGGAGAGATAGGATGGAGCACATATGGTCTGTGCCTGGTCACACAGAGGCCTGCATGGAAGTAGCTAAGCAATTGTCAAGGGCTTGTCAGTAAAATATACTTGTACTGGAAAAAACTATTTGTATTTGAAGCCAAACGAACAAAACTCTAAATATCATTGAATAAGAAATCTTGCATCAAGAAAGGCTTCTGAAAAGGTCCATTTGCTCCATTCCTAGCTCCAAAAGCCACTGGTGACAAGGGCCCCACTGTGGAAGCCCAAGTCTGGGAGCCCCTGACTTCTGGCTGGCCAGAGGTCCATGAAGGGCCTGCCTCTGCTTCAGAATCAATAACATAGATCTTAAGTGCAATTGATTAATAAGCAATGAGTTACTGTAGCTTCCTTTAGCTCTACTGAGCTCTTTTTAAAAACTCAAACTTGAGCAGCCTCAGAAAAGGGAAAGGTGGGGTGGGTGGGTGGGTGGGGTTGTGGGAACCACAGGCCATTTCCTCCGGGTGGATTGCTGTGAAGTTTTAAATGATAGCTCTAGGTCTAGGAGCTCGAGCCGTTTTCTGGCTGCCCTAGCCTGGCAGTCTGGCTGCTGCACAAGAGTTTTTAAAGAGGGGTCGGAGCCCGCCCATAAGAGCGGGTCTTCCCACCACGTGGGGCTGTACTACGTGGTGGTTTTTGTTTCTGACAGTTGTCCATAGAAATGCTCTCTCACCAACCCGCCCCACTGTCCCAATTCCTCTTCTCTTAGAGGGAAAACTGATTACCTCAACTTGAATATGAAACTGTGATTGAAAAAAAATCAAAACATTAGGAAGTATCAAAGCCAAAAAGGCGAAACTGGCTAAGGCCTCTATAGACGCTCCTCAGCCTGCTTGGGAGTGTGAAGGGGCAATTGGCGAAAGGGCATTCCTTGGGGAGCACTTGCTGTGCCCCCTGGTGAAGAGGCACACCAACAGTGCACTGTGGCACTGTGTGAGCTCTTTAAGGACTGAGGCTGGGAGGATGCCTCTTCCTGCACTGCCCCTTTGGAAACCTGCAGGGCCTCTTGGTTCTGACTGTGAAATTTAATATCCACTAGATTCCTCCAGGCAGTGCTCCAGGTGGGGGAGCTGGGTCTTAGGCTATGTCTAGAGGAAGGGCCATGACACTGTGTTTTAGCTTTTGACCTTAGAAGTGGATACCAGGGACCCAGTAAAGACATCAGGGATGGGTCCCTAGGGACAGGCAGAAGTCCTCCAGGGGCTTGCATGCTTTTTGCCCACTTTCCTGTTAGCAGCTTCAGTTTTATATCACCCGGAATGAGTGTGATAATGTTGAAGTCGCTGAAGTTATGGGTTATTTTATGTTTTGATATGGGATTTTTCTTTTTTTGATTGGAAGGAGGGGGCAGAAATTGGAGAAAACTGATCATCATAGGAAGGGGCCACTGGCAGGAAGTTGAGTTGGCCCCCCTGAGCCCTGGGGGCTATCTGACCTGAAGCCTGGACACTGGGCCCTTCAGGTTGCAAGAAAAAGTTCCCTGCTAAATTCTATTAGGATTTTGGAGAATTTTTGCACAGTAATAAGCTCTGGATTGCTCTTTGGGCTTCTCAAAAGGGAAAACATTCAACTTAAAGATTGTAAACTGTTTAAGTATTCCAGCCGTGTTGCTGACCTAGTCAGATAGTTGTACCTCAAAAAGTATGTGAGAAATGGCTTCCTCATTGTCCCAGGTTGTCAAATACTAACGATGTAAGAGCTCACTACGTGCCAAAATTCACTTTTATACTCGTTTTTCAGTGCTTTAATATTTGTAACTTAAATTTTAAAACTCATATTTACAAACACTACTGTAACTTCAGTGAAACTGAATTGTGTGATTGAAGCTTTTTGCTTATATAGTATTTATTACACTACTTAATTCAGTAAATATATAAAAGTAGTCTTCAATTTATTTTTATATTATTTTACATGTTTTTACCTGCAGTTGTGTATGTGAATTTACCTTGGTAATTGAGATGTAATGCTAAGGACCAATAAACTTTCACTGAATAAGCAAAGCCTCCCATCATAGCCTGCCCTGTAGACTAAGTACCACGGTGTCCCTGGGGTGGAGTTGAGAAGGCCCGGCCCAGGTCTGGGGACCATCCCTTAGCCCCTGCTGGGGCTCATCTTTGCTGGGGCTAACATACCCCTCTCCAGACCCCAGAGGGGCCGGCAGAGAATAAAGTTTATATGAAGAAACCACCCTGGCTTGAGGGGTGGGCACTTGGGGAGTCCCAGAACCCTGAGAGGGGCTCAGGAAACCAGCTGTGGGCACGGGAGTCTCCCATGCTGCCAGAGAAAAGCCCTCCCACCCCCACAGTTCCTGGGGGCCCTCCTCTTGGACCGTGGTGCCCGGGTGCGGGGTGCCTGTTCGTGGCCACCAACATCCCGCCCCCACCCCCCCTCCCGCCGGGCTGCAGTAGGAGTCAGGCCTTTACAGGCTGATCAGTCAATTCGTTTCAGCCTGGTAAGAGCTATGCGAGGTGGCCAGCCCCTCAGTCCCACTTTGTAAATGGGGGGCAACTGAGGCACATAAGGGTCCAGTAACTGGTGCAGGTGGCAGAGCCACTGCCCTCGCCCACATTGTCTGAGAGCGCCCTCGCGGCAGTGAGCATCTGGAGGCGGGCCTTGGAATCACAAGCTCTAAGGGGGAGGTTTGCTGAAGCCCGAAGCCTGTGGAGCTCTGAAGGAGCCAACTGTCCCCCTGTGGCCCAGGTTCCGCTTGCCTCATGGTTCCCGCAGCAGGTGGTGTGACCCCACCGTGACCTGCATGCACTAGGCTCCAGCTGGCTCCTATCCTTCCAGCTGGGCTGGGAGGAGTATCCACTGGCCTAAGGGGAAAAGGGCTGAGCCCAGAGGAGTGCCCATCACAGGCAGTCGGTCCACAGAGACCCTGTCTCCTGTCATACCCATGTAAGGGGCCTTGGGACAAGGGGCAGTGCTCCACTAGGCAGATTTTGGAAGGTGGCCCAAGGGAAAGGGTGTAGCTTCTTCAGGCAGCCTCCCTTAGATGGGTGAGATTGTGGTCTTGGGTTTGGAAGTTCTATGTGATCAATTAATCAGGGACAAACCAAATGCAAAACTGCACGGAGGGGCCTGATAGGCTTGGTGGTTGGCAACAGGATCAGCCTCACAATCCCTTTCCCCAGAGCCTCCTGCATCCCCATCTTGCAGGCTGCCAGTTTGAACTTGACGGAGCTCCTGTTCTTGCCTTCCATGAAACCTCCAGTCTTTGGGAATTAATCCCCAAAGAATTGCCAGGGAGGTAGAGAAGACAGTAGATAGTGGGGGGGGAAATAGTGGGAGGCTTCCGGGCTGTATAAGCTTTGAGGGCCAGTGGGACTTAGAGGTCAGGAAACCTGGGGACAGAAGAAGGGGCCCGTCTCCCACCTGGATCCACAGTAAGGACAGAGGACTACTGAAACCTAAGGCTGCTTGACAGAGTGACAGAGCGGGAGCCCCAGAATCAGGGAATCCTAGTGGAGTAGATGTGGCAAGTGTGATTTCGAGCAGAGGGTTTCATGTGGAGCTGTTGAAAATCGCAGGGCTCTCTGAGGAACACGGAGAAATATTGATGTACTAATTTTTATCATACAATCTAGGGAACAGTCATGCCCAAAGAAAACAGGACCCACTTCCAGCCCATGACGGAAAGGGATCAGCTAGGTTCCTTATAAAAGGAGACCAGAGTGGTACCAGCCACACATCCATCTGGGCCCAGGTGCTCAGATGTCATCACCCTTGGTGGCCTCCCTCTCCCCTGGCAGTGTTTCCTCTGTACCTCCAGCAGCTCGAACACCCTGCAGGCAAGACTCAAACTCCCTTTCCAGAGGCATCCCCAAAGTCTGCGGTCACATTCCCATTCCTGAACCAGTCACAATGGTCAGTAGGAATGAAGTATTCTAATTGGCCTGGCCAAGAGTCACTGTGCACTTCCATGGGCCCCACAACACCAGGCCCATTTGGGAGCTGGGTCCCCCAAAGAAGGGCTTTCTCCCCAAGGCCAGCATTGCATATCACCCCACAGGCTGTTTCTGAGCATTTCTGTTAAATCAGATACCTACTTCATTTTTTTAAAATGTTACTTTCTGGTAGTCTTTTCTAATACCAGCAATAGGAATCACAACATTTTTCTATAGTAGTGATGATGATGATGGTGATTTTTTACCAAGGGAAGAAAAAGTTTAAATTGAAAACATTCTATCTACTAAGATAATATCTCCCCTGCAGATTGAGAAGAGACCACCATTTGGTTTTATAGTGTCTCAGCACACTCAGGGGTACAACTGTTCCGTGGGAGCCTGTTTAGGATACTTTTTTTCCTTAAATAAAAGCATGGTCATGTAGACTGTAAAGTGCGGGATGGGCTGCTGTTGTGGAGGTGAGAAGTGGACCAACCTGAAAGCCATTTCGAAGGAACAATTGGCAAGACAAAGTGACTAATTATATAAGAGCGAAGGGGATGACCTCAAGGTAAAAGTGGAAAAAGCCAAAGTGGAAAAAACCAATGTTTTGAAACAATTGCAAAGAAACTTTTTTGTTTCATTCTCTAAAAATTTGAAGAAAAATAAATGTGTTTATCCACAAATTATTCCTGTTTTCCCAAGGCCTCTGCATTGCTAAATTGACCAGCTAAAATAATTACTTTAAAAAAAAAAGTCTTATCAGGGTCAGTAAATTTTATGTCAAACTAATAAATGACTATAGATCTATAAAAAATGAATACCAATCAAATAAAGTGTGAATATGTTTCCATTTTATCCTATAATTACTACTGCTTTTCCTGCACAATAAAGAAGTTTGTTTTCTTCCCGTGCCTGGATATTTTAAGAAACTTTACATCTCTATTCTGAAATTTCATGCCTGGATGCATGTACAAATAACAGAGAAATAAGGACAACAGGAAAAGGAAAGATGGTTTGATAAGGAAGATTATTTCAGTTTGAGACTAAAAATTCACAAAATTTCCAGCTAAAAAGACTCCATTTCAAGCTCTTTGTTTCAGAGATAGAAAAGATGAGAGATCCAAGGAAAGCTGGAGCTCTTGCCCCAGGGTGCTGGCCTTGGCCTGCCCACTACCTCTCCCTACCCAGTGCATCCAGCTTAGTGGAGGAGCTGGTGGGAAGGGTGGTCTGCAGGGGGGCCTCCCGCAGTGTCAGCCTGGATGGTGAGCTCGAGGCCCCTGGGATGGGACTAGTGAGAAGGGGAGCCGTGGGTGAGGAGGACGTGGGGGACACAAACCTGAGGAGAGCAAGGAGGGTGACAGGCCCACCTGAAGGACAAACACACAGTCCTGGTCTCGGGGGGCTCATGGGCTAGTCGGGGAGACGGGACTCAGGCAGTACAGTAAGAAGACTGAAGAAGGTTGTGCTACAAAGTTCGGGGCCATGAGAGTCTGTGGTTAAAAGAAAGCAGGAATCTACTTTGGATGGTGTGGCCAGGGAAGTCCTCAGAGACCTGAGGGATGGAATGGGCCACGGTAAGAGTAGAGACATGAACTCCAGGTACAGAATATCAAGGCAGAGGGGGGCTGGTTGCGGTGGGAGAACAGCCATGGTTGCTGGAGCAGCGCTCCCCACGAAGCAGGAAGTATAAGATAAGGTGGGGAGATAGGCAGCCCCCCCATCCCCCACCCCAGTCTCCTGTAGGCCACAGGAGGGAATTTGGGATTCTTTTCTAAATGTGGGGGAAGCCATTGGAAGTGGAGAATGATTGTAGGGGAGGACAGAAGTGGGAGCAAATCAGAAGGCCAGGTGGTGGGTCATGGAGGTGCAAGGGGGCAGACTCAAGCTCTATTTTGAAGGTAAAGGCCACAAAATTTGCTCATGGATTAGATGTGGTGAGTCAGGGTAATTCCCGGGTCTGGAGCTGCTGGGTGGATGGTAGACTCAGGAACCCTATTTTGCATTAACTTCATTTTAATTGTGTACGTTTTAGCCATTCAGGTTGGTGGGGGGAGTGGTAAGTAGGCTGTGGCACGTGGAAGTCAGGAGCTCAGTGACAAGAAAGAGGAAATTTGACAGCAGTGGCTGGTAGAGACCGTGGACAAAGGGAAAGATGGGCAGGCCCAGGTGGGAGGAAGAGAAGGAAATGCAAGAAAGAGGAGGCATGCATCACGCTGTGTGCTGTCTGTCGAGCAGGGTCGGGGGCAAGAAAGCTGAGGCGGACGTGACGAGAGCAACTTCAGTGGGGTGTTGGGGACAAAAGATGGGTATGAGTAGGTTGAAGAGAAGTGGTGAGAGGGGTGTGGAGACAGGATAAATCTTCGAAGTTTGCTGTTAAGTGTAGCTGAGGATTGGGCTGTACTGGTGGGGAAGGGAGTTCAAGGGAGTGTTTCTTTTTTTTTAATGAGACACGATACAGTTGATACAGTTACTTCTCCAAGTTCTAAACCCTGCGGGCAGGATATGTGGCATAAGGGGAAAACAGTCAAAAGTGCTTTGGAAAGTCCTAAGTATCTTGTGGACCCCAGTGATCATGATTTGGTGTCCACAGCCCAGTGAAGTCTGAGACCCCAGGAGAGGGAAAGAGGGCATGTGTGTGCCTAAACCTGCCTGCCTGTGTAAGGACCCAGAGGGACACAGGTGGGGAGACCTGGGCACCTGTATTTGCCCTCAGCCTCTGATCTACACAGGATAGGAGGCGGTGGGAGGACTGAAGGAAACAGGCTCTGAATTTGGGTCAGAGTCTGGAGGCAGCAGGGGTGCGGGGCCTCGGGATCTCTCCAGGGGAACCAGGGGAACAGAACTTCAGGGGCAGTACACCGGAGGCTGAGGCAGGGAAGGAGTCAGCGCCAGTTTCTTTGAGAGATAACCAGGGAGAAGGGGACAGAGAGGCGTTTGCAGGCGACGGGGGGAGGCATGGCTGGGGTCTCCTCTTGCCTCAGTCAGCTGAGGGGTGAGGTCCTCAGAGGAGGGAAGAGAAGCTTGTGGTAAGGGGAGTAGGAGTCTGTCCCTCCAAGCCAGGCAGTTTCCTGGAATAGGTGGTTTGGAAGGACCAGGTGTTTGGGAGCTGCTGGAGGCAGATACAGAAGCCAAGGCATTCCCAGATGGGAGAGGCTAGGGAGACAAAGGTGGCTTTTCAGGGGTCCAGCCCCTTTGCCTTCCCACCTAGCCTTGCTCCCTGGGCAACATCAGCCTGTCTGTTCTTCAGCACCCCCTCCCCCTCCACCATGCCATCCGCAGGATAGGACACGGGGAGTCTGGGCCTCCGCTGGCTGGAGCTCTAGCCACAGGGACTCTATGGAAGGTCCCCAGGGGGATGGCCAGTTAGCTCAGTTGGTTAGAGCACGATGCTATAACACCGAGGTCAGTTCGGATCCCCCTGGACCCGCCAGTCGCCAAGGACAAAAAAAAAAAATAAAAACCAAGAAGGGGCGCACAGGATGACCCGGTATATCCCCTCCGTGGCCTGTTCATCCGATGAAAGCAGCACATGGCTACCCGCCAGACAGTCGTCGGAGTCCACTTGGCGCAGGTCCTCCGCAATGCCTCCTGAAGAAGGGGTGGGGCGGCGGGTGTGCTCAGGACTGTCCTGATCCCCAGGCTGCCCATCACCGAGGGCCACTCCGTGGCTTCGCTCCCAGTGCTTATCTTGCTGGAAGGGGAAACTGGGTCAGCCTCCCTCACCGGCCTATGCCTGAGGCTCCCCTAATAGGCCAGAAGCCCTTGGGGGATGCCCTGCGGCCCCATCCCCACCCCGCCCTCTTCCAAGGCTGGGGGACAGTGGCCGAGGACTCCGTGCCAGCGCGGGGTGAGAGGGAGGAGGGGGTCAGGGATTTAGCAGTTTGCCAGGGTATGTGTTCCTGTGGAATCATTTACTGGGAAGCCACGGAGGGTCAGGCCAGGGGTTCATCGCCCGCGCACCATCGCGTCCCTGCACACACGCACACGCCTCGCCGGAGAAGGCGCGTCCAGGAAGGGCAACGGGACGGCGGGGTCATTTGGGGACGGAAAAAAGCCGAGAGCCACAACCCGGACTTACGAGAAGGCCGAGGGCGCGACGAGGCCGGACGAAAGGCCGCCGCAGCGCTCAGCGAGCAGACCCGACGCAGCCGAGTCGGGTGGAACCCGGGTGCGCGCCGGCCCGTGCGGTTAGTCCCGGCGAGCTTCGCGGAGGAGATCGCGGGCCCTAAGGCCGGAGCCGCCTGGCGGGACGGAGGAGGTGGGGCAGCGGCGGGCGTGGCCCGGAGGAGGCCCCGGCCGAGGCGAGGGGGCGGGGCCGGCGGCTCGCTTAAAGCGGATGGCGGGCAGCCCTCCCGGGACCTGCCGCCGTCGCACGGGTCGCGCCCCGTTCACCTTCTTCCCAGCCCCGCCCAGTCTCCCTCCTCCCGGAAAGCGCCGCGTCTATGCGGTCTGGCCAAGTCGCTGCGAGCCGCTCGGAGCAGCCCGCCTCCGGTTGAGCAGCTGTCCCGCGGGTGAGGACGCGGGCCGGACCCCGCCCTCGGCGACACTGCCACCCGCGCCGGGACGGGGTGTCTGATCGGCATTAGGACCCAGGCGCGGCGCGGGGGTGTGTCGCCGGCTACCAGCTCTGGCCCGCCCGAGTCCCCAAGTTTGGGTTCCGAAGCGCTGGAGCGCGGGGTGCGGAGCCCAGGCGGGCGGACGGACGTGCCATGGCCATGGCCACCAGGCGCGTGTTCCATCTCCGGCCGTGCGGTGGGTGCCTCCCGGGTCTCCACAGCCAAGGCGTGCTCGGCGGGGGCGCGGCCGTCGGGGCACCGGCGAGAACGCGCGTGTCTCCGGCCTGCGCGGGCCCGGGGCCGGCGGGCGAGAGGGCTGTGGGGGCTTCCCAGCCGGCGGGCCGCGAGAGTGCGGTCCGTGCGCGGGCGGTGTGGGGAGGCCCGGGGCAGCGTGGTAGGGTTGCGCGCTTGATTCAATGCTCCGCTGTCGCCGTCGTGAAATTCTCAACCGTTTCCGAACCAATCATGTACCCGGTGAAGGGGTGGGGGGCTGAGAGGTGGGCAGGGCGGAGCGGTGGGGTCCCCAGCACCCCCGAGCACGCCGCCGCCTCGGGAAGTGTCGTCTCGTGTCCTGCCCGGGCGCCTTCCAGTCCCCGGCGCTGCGGGAAGCGCGTCCACTCCTGCCTCGCACGCGCCCGGCGGCCTCTACTCGCTCTGACAGTTCAGGGCCAGCCCGGGGTCCCGGCCAGGCACAGGGCTGTGTACCACCGTTCACCTGCACGTGGGGCGCCGGGACGGGAGCCGGGCGTGCACCATCCCCACCCTCCAGACCCTAGTCACCCTCGACCACGGTCCCTGCCTGCGACCTCGGACGCGAGCTTTACGGCCCCCGCCCTGCCTTCTGGATGCAGCCCCGGCTCCCGCCCCGCGAGTCCATCCGCATCCTGCCCCCCGACCCCCAGGCTCTCCGAGTCTGGAGGCGCTTTCCTCTGCTGCACGCGGCCCTCCTGTCGCTTCCTTCCTCGCACAACGCGGCACAAACAGCCGGACCATCCGGGGCGCGGCGCGGGGAGCGCGCACCTCCCCTGCCCCCGCCGCCTGCTCAGGTGCCCCTCAGACCGCCGCCTTCCGCCGCCCCTTCTCCCTTCTGGGCCGACGGCTCCGCCTCCCAGGCGGCCCGGGACGGGGGTGATGCCCGGGGTAGGAGGCCCTTGCCTGGCGGCTCCCGTGTGACCCGGGGCGCGTGAGGGCGGCGGGGGGATCTGCGCCCGTGATGGGCATTCACGGCCCCTGGAGGGAGAGGAGCGATGTGCAGAGAGGAGGGCACAGTCAGGTGCTGGGCTTGGCAGCGCAGGAGCCAGGGAGGGAGGCCGCCAGAGAGAGCTGCACAGGGCTGGAGGCAGTCGGAGAGACCTGGATTAACGAACAGGGTACTGTTAATACCTGGGAGGGGGGGGAACAGCCTGAGAACGCCTCTCCTCCTTGCCCCTTGCCCACCTGGGCAGCCCCTAGCAGATGGGCTAAAGAATTTAACTCTTTAAATTAAGGCTGGCTTCCCCTGGCTCCTCTAGCACTGTGTCCTGCTCCTCTTTCTCCCCATGGTGGCCTTGGTTGGGTTCCTGGGGAAGGGTGAGAAGGAATCAGCAGGCTTGGGTGGGAAGGAGGCGGGCACAGGAGACTGTTCAGGAGTGGTCCATGGGGCTGGTGACAATCCTTTGGCTTCCCTTGCAGAAAGCGCCTCTTCCACCATGTCACAGAATGCGCACTTTGAGGATTCAAGTGAGTAATACCTCTCAGGCGAGGGTGTGTGTGTGTGTGTGTGTGTGTGTGTGTGTTCAGAAGCCTCTAGGGTCCTAGCTTACCCACCTGCGATGAGTTTGGATACCTTCCAAGAGGCTGTGGTGTGGTGGAAGGGGCAGCTGATGATGCTGGAAACTGGCAGGTCCCTGGTGGTCCTGTGGTCCTGGAAGGGCAGGCTCTTCCTCCTGGGCCGTGCGGACCATCTGGTGTTCTCTCCCAGAGTTCACTGTCACAATGCCCTGGTTATCTAACCAACCTTAGGCCAAGTGTTGAATGTGCCCATATCCCTCAGTCCCCACCCAGCCCTGGAAGGAGGGGCTGCCATTGTCTCTTTAAAGAAATATACCCTCTCTGTGCTTCAGTTGTCCCTGCTCTAGCTGTCCTCCTCCCCGCACCTCTAAGCTGGCTTCATGCATCCTATTCTGTGCCCAGCCCCATGAGCTGGCCTGACCATCAGAGGGTTGTTTGGTGGGACAGTTCTTAGACAGAGTGGTGATGTGCTCTCACCCAGTGCCCCCAGGTCATGGGGGCTCTGTGTACCAAGCTGCTGGTGGGAAGGTTAGGTATGGGCTGGGCTGTAGGAGGTGGGGGGGGGGCGTGGCATTGCAGGAGCCCTCCAGGGACATGGTAGCATCAGCTGGGCATGTTCTTAACTATGGGATCCAGGAGCTAAGGCTAAGTAATGAGGCTAAGTAGGGGGAGGAGAAAGGGGACCCTGTGAGAGGCAGTGCAGGGGAATAGTTGGTGCTGCTGGCGGTGGCAGATGGGAGGCTGGGGCAGGTTGGGGCTGGGGAAAACAGGTCGTTTGGAGAAGGCAGGCCTGGAATAGGGAGGAAGGAGTTTTCATGAGCTCCACAACAAAAGCAGGGAGGACATCTTTTGACCTAATTGTCCTTCTCTGGGCTCTGGATGCAGTGCAAGCCTGGGGCTGGGGGTCCCTTGTCTCCCAAGGCCTTGATGTGGGAGGCATAAGCCCTCCTGCCCAGCAGGGGCCCAGGCTGAGCTCAGGGCATTGGGGGAATAGGGCCTGGGATGTGCTGAGGAAACTGGCAAGCGGGGGTGGAAGTGAGTCAGGGTGAGTCACTGCCTGGCAGGTGTAGACGTGCTGCTGACCCTTCCCTGTCCCTGCACAGTTGTTGTCATTGGTGGGGTCTAGACTACAAGGTCCCCTTTCCTGGGAGTACCACAAGTGGGGGACCACAGGGGACCTACAGGACAGTCAGGAAGAGGTGCATTGGGCTAGGAGTGAAGCTCTCCCAGAGGGAGAGCATTCCAAGTGAGCCTCAAAGGAGGCCCTCCAGGGAGGAAAGCCCTCAGCTTGGAGGACAGGAGCTGCACGCCCAGGGCACGCACTGACTGGCCTGAGGAGCTAGAGATCAAAGTGGGGAGTGGGACTGGGCCTGAGGAGCCAGGGGTCAGGGCAAGGGTGGCAACTCTCGTGAGCTGCAGGGAAACACAGCAGGGCTCAGGGAAGAGAAAAACATTTGCATGTTACCAAGAAGTCTTCCAATAGGAGGGGCCTGTGCTGTGAGGCAGCTGCAGGAATTGAGGTGCAGACTGAAAGAAAGGGGCCGCAGGCCCTCTGCTCTGGGGGTCCCGCATCTCAAAGATAACATGACATAGCCCTCCCCCACCATGGGGGGCACGATGGGGGCAAGGCTGAGATGGGGCCATCTCTGGAGTCCCAGCCCCTGTCAGTCCCTGGCTCTAGTTCTCTGGCTGTCCTGCTTCCTGGGCCTTGTCCGATGTCTGGACTGGGTCTCTCAGCCATTATGCTTTGCCCCACTTGCCCTCCCAGGGAGGAGGTGGTCTAAGACCCTGTGCCAACAAGGCAGGAGGGGAGAGGGGTCGTCTGGATACTGCAGTGGCTCTGCCTTCCCTTGGGTCCCCTAACCTGAAGGCTCTGGGAGGGCAGGGGCCAGGCAGTCTTATCTGCATGACTGCACCCTGTGCCTGGCCCAAAGTTTGTAGAATGGACAGGTTTCTCTCCAGCCGAAGGGTCAGAACAGTGCATGGCCCGGCTTTCTGTAGCTGAAGAATGTTGGAGAAAGTCATTGGGCAGGGGCTGCCAGCTCTTTGTGCTGGCTACCATGCTCTGAGTGGGGCTGGGGCAGGGCTAGGGAGGCCTCTCTCGCCTTTTGAGAGTAGACCAGTGGGACAGTCCAGGGGTCCCTGCTCCTTGTGCGGGGAACCCCTCCTTCTGGTGTGCAGCACTGACATCTGGACCCTCTTGGGGGTCTCTCTTGGTAACAGCCAGGTCTCTAGGCTACCACAAGTGTGACATGGATGACACCTCCGAAGCCCATGAGGAGAGCCTGGGGGACGAGGCCTCTGACACAGTCAACTCTTCCATTATATCTGGCGAGAGCATCCGGTTTTTTGTTAATTTCAACCTGGAGGTGCAGCCCTCCGAGACTGGTACGGGGGCAGGGACAGGCTGGAGGAAGGCAGGGGACTGGGCAGGTATGGCCTGAAGAGGCAGGATGGCACCCTGAGCCCTCCCCCTTTTCTCCAGGGGAGGATGAAGCGAGGCCTGGTGGCTGTGTGCTCCTACACACCTCCCGCAAGGTAAGTGGCCAGTCCTGCAGGGCACTCCTGGGCCCCTAGTCGGAGGTCGAGGTAGCTGCTTCCCTTAGATTTCTCTGCTGTCCCCCTGTCCCTACGCCTCCAGAAGGACCTACACAGGGATCTCAAACTAGCTGAGCTGCTGGGGCTGGTCATGCTGGGCTGTCCCTCCTGGAAGTGGGTATCAGTCCTGGTGGGCTGGGGCAGTCAGGGACCACCATGGAGGATGGGCACAGGCAGTGACAGCAGTCTCTTTCATGAGCCTGTGTGGGTCTGTGCCTGGGGTCCCCACAGTACATGAAGTTAAAGAACTTCAAGGAAGAGATCCGCGCACACCGGGACCTAGATGGCTTCTTGGCGCAGGCCAGCATCATTCTCAATGAGACAGCCACCTCGCTGGACGATGTGCTGCGGGCCATGCTGAGGCACTTTGCCGAGGACCCCAACAACACCGAACCTGACTGCAACTTGGACAAACTCATGGCCCAGCTGTTCACTGATGCTGCGGCCCCCATGGAGGGGAAAGGTAAGGCCCGTCTCCCTGCATAGGTGGGGGAGGTCAGGGGGGTGGGCTGGCTGACCCTCCCTCCCCTCCACTATGTCCTCAGTCCACCTGCTGTCAGATACCATCCAAGGGGTCACTGCCACAGTCACGGGGGTGCAGTACCAGCAGTCGTGGCTCTGCATCATGTGAGTTGCCATGCTACAGTCCCCAAACTGGCCCCACTCGTCCCATTGGAGTTAGGTGTCCCATGTTCCTGCAGAGGCCACCCCACCTGGGAGTGTCATGGTTCTGGTGGCCCATCCAATTTGGGAGGAGAGGGTCCTAGCACTGCATCCCATTTGGTCTTTTTTCTCCCTGACAGAGGTCACAAGGGGTCAAAGTCGGTAGTTCTGGGTGGGGGAAGCCCCAGCTCCCAAGGGTGGCATGTGTGTACTGTGTACCCTCCCCGTCCCTGCCAGCTGTACCATGAAGGCCCTGCAGAAGCGGCACGTGTGCATCAGCCGCCTGGTTCGTCCACAGAACTGGGGGGAGAATTCCTGTGAGGTTCGGTTTGTCATCCTGGTGCTGTCCCCACCCAAGATGGTGAGTACAGATCTTGAGGTGTCTCTGCTTCCTACGGAGGGGGGTCCAAGGTTACCCTGCCCTCTCCTTGGGAGCATCTCTCCCATGTGTTGAAGGACCCATAGTCCTGGCCTCTGAGGACTCCTTCTCACCCCTCCCCTTCATCTCTGCCCTACGGTTATCAGAAACATCCTTGCTAGGACCCTGTCAAGTCCTAATTTCCCCAGAAGTTGCCCAAAAGATTTATTTCCTTCTTGACTGAAAAGAAATGCTTTTTGCAATTATTATTCAAGGACCCCAACAACACTGAACCTGACTGCAACTTTGGGGCCTTTCTTTGGTCAGCTCCTGCCCTAACCCTTCTAGTTGGCTGACTCTGATCTGCTGGCCAGGGACCCCCACTCCTTCCTGAGCCATCCACCCCCTGGTCAGGGCACCTGCTTTTGTGGGGGCTCGAGCTGACATAATATGGGGAGTCTCTTTAAAGAAAAAGATTTTTAAAATCATGAATAGAAAGTTGCTAGGACCCCTCCAGAGGCCTTGGAAGGGCTTTCACACTTAATCATCCGTTAGCTTCTTGATGATTCTGGCCCTGCCTCTGCTGCAGGCCCTCCTCTGGCTTTCTCTAGGCAAAGGGGGTGCTGAGGGGAATGGCCCTCCCGGGGATCTTATAGACATGCTGTGAACCTCCTCCAAAGTTCCTGTGCTGGTGACGGAGGAAGGGCAGCTCCTGGGTCAGATGCAGTACAACTGGTAGGGGGCCAGGACAGTGGAAGGCGCAATGTCCTAAGAAAACAGAGTTGCTACACTAGACGGGGGCCTTGGGACAGGTCAACCAGCGCCTGACATGGGCTCCTCCTTGAGAACAGGAGCCTGTTCTAAAGTATACAAAGATACTTGAACAAGTTCATGGAAAGATAGAATTAGGTCTGGCTGGTTAGCTCAGTTGGTTAGAGCGCAGCCTTATAACACCAAGGTCACAGGTTTGGATCACCATACAGGCCAGCCACCAAAGAAAAAAGAAAAATAGAATTAAAAGATAATACGAATCTTTCTGTGAACTTTTTGAAGTATCCTCGTAGTATGCACAGAGCCCCGGGACTATAGCTTTGAGCAACACAATGGGGTGGACACTACTCCCAGGGAACCTGGGCTGGGCGGGTGAGCAGGTTGCCATGGTGGAGGCTGAACGCTGAGCTCATGGTTCATGGACAGGGTTGAAAGAGGGAGAAGGCACAGACTTTTATCACTTAGGACAAGACTGCTATCTGAGTTTATAAGAAAAACACTACATCGATGGCAGTTCTGTTGATCTGCTGACCTGGTGGAAATGGTGGCAGGGTCCACTAATGCCTAGACTTTAGGGAGCAAAACCTGCTGCCAGTTTATTCATGGGCAGAGCCCCTGCCACCTGCTTGGGAACGTCTGTGCACAGCAAGGGCTGGGCTTCATCTGCTCTGCGGGGTCTGCAGACATTACTCTCCATCCTCCACCCCCAGAAAAGCACCAAGACTGCGACGGAGGTGGGGCGCACATTTGCCACCATGTTCTCGGACATCACCTTCCGCCAGAAGCTCCTGGCAACCCGCACAGAGGAAGAATTCAAGGAGGCCTTGGTGCATCGAAGACAGCTGCTCACCATGGTGAGCCAGTGTCCAGTGACACTGCGAACAAAAAGATACAGCATGACCTCCCTCTATGCCCACAGACACCACCAGCAGGTACAGGGTAGAAGCGGGCATGGGAGGGAGGGAGGCATGGGCCAGACAGAGCTCACAGGTACTCTGTCCTCTCCCCCAGCCCCTGACGTGCAAGGACTTTGTCCCTTTTGGGAAAGGCATCCGGGAGGACATCGCACGCAGGTTCCCCATGTACCCAATGGACTTCACTGACGGTACGTGGTCGGTGGCCCATCTGGAGCTCGGCTTTCCAGGACCCAGGACCACATGTGCCTGCCCTGCATCCCCAGCAAACCCTCTGTCCCGTCCCCATTCCTAGGCATTATCGGGAAAAACAAGGCTGTGGGCAAGTACATCACCACCACCCTGTTCCTCTACTTCGCCTGCCTCCTGCCCACAATCGCTTTTGGGTCCCTCAATGATGAGAACACAGATGGGGCCATTGGTGAGGCGCCGGCGGCTGGCAGGGGAGTGCTGGGCAGGGCCCCCGGCTGCGGTGCCCCCTGACCTCCCCGCCTCCACAGACGTGCAGAAGAGCATAGCGGGGCAGAGCATCGGAGGCCTCTTGTACGCGCTCTTCTCCGGGCAGCCGCTGGTGATCCTGCTGACAACCGCGCCCCTCGCCCTCTACATCCAGGGTGCAGTGGGGCTTGAGGCGGGAGATGGTGCCCGAGGTCCCTAGTCCCTGGTCCCAGTGGGCCCTGACCACCCGCCCTGCCTCACTGCCTGCAGTGATCCATGTCATCTGTGACGACTACGACCTGGACTTCAACTCCTTCTATGCGTGGACGGGCCTGTGGAACAGTTTCTTCCTCACTCTATACGCCCTCTTCAACTTCAGCCTGGTCATGAATCTCTTCAAGAGGTGACGGGTCCTTCCCTGAGCTGCTGGGACCCTCAAGGCTGGGAATCTGGGTCAGCCTCATGCCAGCCTCTGAGACCCTGTAATCCTAGGGGGGTGAGGTAACCCCACCATATTGCTGCTCCAAGGGGCCGGGGTGGGCTCTTGTCCATGGCAGGAGGAGGAGGTGGCTGGGGACATGCAGAGGCTCAGAGAAGCCCCCCTTAAGAGGCACATCACCTCCTGGCAGGTCGACGGAGGAGATCATTGCCCTGTTCATTTCCATCACGTTCGTGGTGGACGCCGTCAAGGGCATGGTCAAAAGTGAGTGTATTGCGGGCAGCCATCTGCTGCTGAGGGAACTAAGTTGAGATGGAGGCTCTGGGCTGTGGCCTGGCAGGGCAGACAAGAAGGGCTCAAGCTAAGGTTGTTCCCATGGTCAAGGGTGCTCTGGGAGCTGTGGCTGGCTGAGAGCAGCAGCTGCCTGTGCTGGAGGGTGACAGGGCTGCCCCAGGCAGGATAGGAGATGGGGTTAGAGGCACTGGGCCAGGTGTGATGGGGTGTCACAGACAGTGGCAGGGTGTGGGTGGGGATGGTAGGTGAATAGGCAGAGGGGGCCAGAGTTTCCCCAATTTCTCTCCCCCTCCACCTCCCCAGAAGCCTTTCTCCCCTGAGGGCCCTCCCTCTCCTCCTCTCCTCCCCTGGGCCCCTGCACCCCACATCCAGGAGGAAGCTGGGCCCCAACCTCCCAGAACCCAGCGGCTGAGGTCTGTTGGCCTCTATCCACAGTCTTCTGGAAGTACTACTACGGTCATTACTTTGACGACTCCTATGTAAAAAGGACCTCATCTGTGGCGAGCTTGTTGGGCCATGGCACCGGCCTCAACACCAGCCATCACACTGCCCTCAACACCAGCCTCCTGGCCAGCCCGACAGAGCTGGTGGATCTGGGCAGCCTCGGTGCTGGGCACCTGAGCCGGGCGACAGCGGTGCTCAGTCTCCTCATCATGCTGGGCACACTCTGGCTGGGCTACACCCTCTACCAGTTCAAGAAGAGGTGAGGAGGGCCTCGGGGTGAGGGGGAGGGCCACACAGCCCCAGGCCGCGCTGATGCACCTGCCCACGTGTCCAGCCCCTACCTGCACCCCTACGTGCGCGAGATACTGTCCGACTGCGCTCTGCCCATCGCCGTGCTCACCTTCTCCCTCATCAGCTCCTACGGCTTCCGGGAGATCAAGAGTGAGTTGGGACTGGGCTGGGGGTGGCACGGGGTTGCTCCCTGAGGGCTGCAGGCCTAGCAGGAGCCTGTCCCCTGCTGCAGTGAGCCAGTTCCGCTACAACCCCAGCAAGAGCCTGTTTGGGATCGCGCAGATCCGCTCGCTGTCCCTGAAGGCCATCAGCAGTGCCATGGGCCTCGGCTTCCTGCTCTCCATGCTCTTCTTCATTGAGCAGAACCTGGTGGCTGCCTTGGTTAATGCACCAGAGAACAGGTATGGAGGGCTGGGGAAGGCAGGGGGAGCAGGTGCTCGACTCTCCAGGGGCCAACAGGGCTCTGTCCACTTGTGCCCTCTGTCACAGGCTGGTGAAGGGCACTGCCTACCACTGGGACCTCTTGCTCCTTGCCATCATCAACACAGGGCTGTCTCTGTTTGGGCTGCCCTGGATCCATGCTGCCTACCCCCACTCCCCGTTGCATGTGCGGGCACTTGCTTTTGTGGAAGAACGTGTGGAGAACGGACACATTTATGAGACGTGAGTATGACAGTAACCCCTTGAGGCCTGGGCCAAGGGCCATGTGGACCCTGAGGTGGGGGGAGCCCGCCTGGGGAGGGATGTGGCTCAGGAGACTTGGGCTAAAAAGTAACACAGCCCTGACAGCACGTGTGACTTGAGGTGGGCCCTGGGACCATGCAGGATCGTGAACGTGAGGGAGACGCGGCTGACCGCGCTGGGCGCCAGCATTCTGGTGGGCCTCTCCCTCCTGCTGCTGCCTGTCCCCCTGCAGTGGATCCCCAAGCCAGTGCTCTATGGCCTCTTCCTCTATATTGCCCTCACCTCTCTCGACGGCAACCAGCTCTTCCAGCGTGTGGCTCTGCTGCTCAAGGAGCAGGTGAGTGCCGGGTCCTGGGAGGGAAGTGTGTGGCTGGGGGGATCCAGCCCATGCCCGCCCACACCTGGTCCCTGCTGCCTACCCGCAGACTGCCTACCCACCCACACACTACATCCGGAGGGTGCCCCAGAGGAAGATCCACTACTTCACAGGCCTGCAGGTCCTGCAGCTGCTGCTGCTCTGTGCCTTTGGCATGAGCTCCCTGCCTTACATGAAGATGATCTTTCCCCTCATCATGATTGCCATGATCCCCATCCGGTACAGGCGGGCAGACTACGGGCAGGAGGGCCCAGCCTAGTGAGGGGAGAGGGGGTGTGCTGGGGTGGGTGGGCAGTGCGCAGGAGGGGCCCAGCCTGGTCCTGAGGGTGGGCACTGCAGCCTTCTCTCTGATGCAGTACTCATCTTCCTGCCTCTCTCTCTCCCCTTCCAGCTACATCCTGCTGCCCCGAATCATAGAAGCCAAATACTTGGACATCATGGATGCCGAGCACAGGCCCTGACTGGCAGGCCCTGACCACACCCCATTCGCCTGGCTGTCCCCAAGCTCCCAGGCTGGCTCTGTGGCTGTGTGTAGGGGGGTGGAGGTACTGGGTGTTGAGGGGTTCAGTGGTGTGTGCCCACCCTCACCCCATTCGCCATTAGCTTTGGGTCAGGAGCACTGCTAAGGGCAGCTTCTGCCCAGGGTGGGACTAAGCAGGATTGATTTTCTTTTGATAAAAGAGTCGATGCCTGAAAGAGAAACCATTTCCTTGATTGTGTAAGGAACTCTGTATACACATTAGAGAATAAAGCTCCTATTTCTATGCTTCTATGTGTTACTTCCATCTCTGCTACCCGACCCCAGCCTTGGGGAAGGGAAACCCTCCCTGGGGAAGTGAAATGAAAGGGACCGATGTTTGTCGAGTGCCACCTGTGGGCTTTCCCCTTGAACCCTGCACAGTGGATATTGGCTCAACAGTGAAACGTGGACAGTCCAGGAGGTCCAAAGGCCGTGTTGCCAGGGACCTGCAGGGAAAGTGTTCTGGGAACAGCATGTGCAAGGGCCCAGAGAGTGGGCTGGGGCCAGGGAGGCACTGTGGCTGGTAGTGGACAGCAGTGTGGAGTGGAGGGTGTCACTGGTGGGACTGCCAGGGCAGACAGTAAAGGGCCCTGGGACTCTCAGGTGAAAGCTGCCTGAGGGGAGATTGACAACAAATGTGTGTAGGTCGCAGCAGCAATTCTGAACCATCCCATCTGTTGTGTGAATCCTAGATTTTATAGGTAGGGGGCAGCAACTGTGTGACAGACGGTGCTTCTGGAGGGAAGTGGGGGAACTGCACATGGCAGGATGTGGGGACTGATGGAGGAGAGAAGGCTTGGTCATTTGGTGGTTGGCCAGGGTCGATGACAATGGCAGCCAGCAGCAGGGAATGTGTCCCCTGTGCATACCTGGGAGCAGCAGCAATGGTGGACAGGAACACCTGGTTCACAGACACCTGTCACATCACCGTACAGGACTTTGGATTGACAAATGCCCCATGTTCTAAGGTAGCAGATGGAGAAAAGAGATTTGCCCCATCTAAAACTGAAAAGGGGACTAATATCTAAATTATACAGGGCTGGCCGGCCAGCTCACTTGGTTAGAGTGTGGTGTTATAACAAGGTCGAGTTTGGATCCCCATACCAGCCAGCTGTCGAAAATATAAATAAATAAAATATGCAAAGAATTCCTTACCAACAAGAAAAACACAGCAGCCCCAACAGAAAAGAGGCAAAGGCTGTGAGCAGGGAAAGAGCAAGAGCTGATCTCTGTGAGATGCCACCTTCCACTTGGCAGACTGGCACAGCTCAGAAGGCTGGAAGGCGGTGCAGGGGGACAGGGAGCCTCTGGGTGCTGATGAGAGGTGTGGAGACTGGGGTGCAATTCTGCTCATGGGTGGGGTGGGTACAAGCCTGCTCTCCACAGTGTTGTGTGTGGGGATGGGTAGCTAGAGTCAAAAAAGGGGGACAGAAAGTATAGTGTGCCCCCAGGACAGAACCCGAGGGTAGGGGCTGAACAGCACACATAGGAGTGCCCTGCTCCAAGCTCCATGTAGCCCCCGGCCCATGTAGCATGTGATTCTTCTTTGGGGTCCCCTCCCCAGTAGCCTGGCTGTTCCCTGCATGTAGGGCCATGTCCAGAATCACTGGGCAAAAAGCAGGAAGGCCCCCAGCACCCCACGTCTAAGGCCTAACCAGACATCAGCCATCCACCAAGGACACCACTCAGGAGGCGGGGCAGGGGCGCAGGCCAGAGGGGAGTGAAGGACTGATGTTCTGTCCTCACCCACTTGCACAGCCGCAGATCGGGGAAAGAAGCAGTTCTCAGAACTGTTAGACCCAGGCCCTGGGCCATCTTGCCAGGACTGAGGCACAGGGACTGGAGGGAATGCTCTCCAGAGCTGCCTGTGAGCAAAGAGGAAGCCTGGGAGTACCCATTAGCATTTTGGGCAACCCCCCACACCCTGCCTCGCTTTCTCACCTGACCTGTTTTCTGACCATCCTTGCAGCTGGGCACTCCTCCTTACCAGAGAATCACGTGCAGTAAATACCAGGGAGCCATCTAGGCCCCTAAGTCCCTTCTAAGGGATGGCTTCACGGGCACAGTGAGTGTCTGGGACAGGTGAGCCAGGCCTCCTATGGGGTCTGTATCCCCCAAGCTGACCTGTGGCATGTCAACTCAGCGTGTGTTAAGGGTTCCCTTCCCTGCCCCATCATAAAAATGAACTTGGTGTTATCATCATAAACCAACATTTTAGCTACTCTGATGTGTAACAGCATAAAACAAAAGCACTGGACACACTACCCTCCCCCCTCCGTCCCCACAACCCAGCAAAGACCATGGAGACCAGCTGGCAGCAGCATCACCTGATGGCAGGTGGACAGGTGGACCCGGCATGGAAAGGGTCAGCCCACAACCATGACTTGAAGGAGAGGGAAGGACGCAAGTGGAGAGGACGTAACGCTGCCGCTAGCAATAGTGCACGAACACCTCGACACAGTGCCACTCTTGTCCCACCGCCCCCGCCCCCACCCAGAAGGCTTCCTGCACCTGCCAAAGGCGACTCAGGAGACACACACCTGCCTGGGGCAGGGTTCAAGGCAGATATATCTGGTTTACTTTGGAAACAACTGCCTTCCAGAATTTTTATTTGCAGCTTTTAAAAAACATAAAAAGTTGTTTGAGTGGTTCTTCCCCAAACCCTCAGTCCTGCCAAGGCCAGCTTTAAAACCCAAGGTACTTTCCGGATCCCAGGCCTGGAGGCTGTAGAAGAAATCACTGAATCACCAAGGGCAAGAGAATGGTGTCACCTTGCTCCAAGTTTCTCTTAAGCAGAGCCAGCTGCTCCTCCAGACAGGGCTGGTGAAGAGGCCTCAAAACCCCCAGGAAGGGGTAACCCTGAAGGAAGGACTTGGAGGGGTGTCTGCCTGATGGGAGAGGTTTCGGGTTAGCCCTCCCCAGATCCCCGGCCCACATGGCCTCCTCCAGCCCCAGGAGGAATCAAGCTGCCAAAAAACTCCTGTAGCTCAAGCAGGGCCCGGAAGCGGTGGGAGATGGCGTTCTTCTCAGCCTTGGGCATCTCTGCGTACCTAAGGGTGACAGTAGCAGCTCAGAGAAGAGGGAGTCCAGAATCAGGGAAGATGTGCACCCACACACCTTCCTACCCCACCCCGGGAGCCCAAAGCTCAAGGAGTCCCCAAGAAAGGGGAGCGGGGAAATTAGCTCCTGGCAGCCAGCTAATTTTTAAAAAATCAAATAGAGTTTTAAATTCCCCTGTAGGTAGAAACCCACGTTAATGAGCATGGAGGGATATTAAACTTGCTGTGGTGTGTCCAAAAGTCACTAAGGGAAGTAAGGGACAGGGGGATGAGCTGCATGTTTAATCAGCTTTGTCATCTGTTGACAGGAAGCAGTGGGACCTGACAGAGCAAACACGGCAGCCTCCTCTAATGCACTGGGGGCAGGGAGGAGTTGAACAACTGGCCAGAGGCCTGTCCTCCAGGCCAGGACTCCAGGGAGGGGAGAATCACACACTCTGCCTGTAGGATCCAGACTTGTGCTGTCCAAACTGGGAGCCAGTAGCCACATGTGGCTATTTAAATAATTAAAGTTGAATAAAAAGAAATTCAGTTCCTCAGTCTAACCACATTTCAAGTGCTCCACAGCTACATGTGGCCAGTGGCTATTCCACTGGACAGCTCAGATATAGAACATTTCTATCACCAAAGAGCATTCTTGGACAGTGCTGCTTTACAATGTCCTTAGCTCTGTCTGGCTATTGTGAGGCATGAGGTTGGGCTCTCTAACAGCCCCTCCAGCCTGAAAAGCCTGATTTCAATAATAGCCGATTTGTCCCATGTAAATAAAGGAGGGCTGGGGTGAAATACTGAGAACATTTGGTACTATGGGGGTTTAATGTGGTGCCCACCAGAGGCTGCAAAAGTGTTAACATTTTCTAACCTGGATGGGGGGAAGTCAGAAAATCATACCACAAAACTGTCAGGTTTATGCATGATAAGCCAAGGCCAGAGAGGGGAAGCCACTGGTCACACAGCTGCTCTGGGGTGGGAGGGAGCCCGAGAGCCTGGGGTTCCCAGTTCCGCCCAGCTGCCTTCCCTACATGGGCTGGGCCACCCAGATTCCTTGTGTCCACCAGCAGAGCTGCCTTCAGCTGGAATAGCACCCTCAGAGCCTGCCCCTGCCGTATCCGCATGCCTGAACTTGGCCAGGCTGCCAACCCAACCAAACCACGGCTATCCCGACCTCACGCCCCAGGGAAGAAACTGGGGCTCCTTACGTCTGCTCGTATCCATCAGGCTGAAAGCAGGGGTCCCAGCCAAAGTCCCGGCAGCCTCGGGGCACCACGATCTGGCCCTGCCACAGGAAGTGGGGGACAGGTGTGTTATTGGGCATGGAGGAGATACACCAGGAGGGCAGTAGCCAATTTGAGTTAGTTAGTTTATGAATTTGATTAAACCATATTTACTCAAAATGTAGTTTTTCAAGGAGTCCTGCAAATGTTTGCTGAATACATAAATAAAATGCAGAGAGGGCAGCTCTCCCCTCACACACTGGGAGGAACCACGTACTTGATCAGTTTACCAACACCTCTGGGACCAACTTCCTCTCTACACCTTTGGCAAACTGTGACCTCATTGAAGTAAAATGAGTCAACCTTGAAAAATTGACAGAAAACACTTTTTCCTAACAGGAAGTTAAGGACCCTGAACTTTGCAGACAAGCCCTGTGCCTGCTACTATTACTGCATTTCTCAGAATACAAGACAGACTCTAACAATTAAATGAAATACCATAATATAAAGTACTCAGCACAGTGTCAAAAACATGAATGAGCTCAATACATACTGGCCATAACAGACAAACTCCAACATGAAAATGTTATAAAGAGAACAAATTGTGTTCCAGTGTCATAGAAAGTCATATGGCCAAAGTAAAAAAAAAAATCTAACTTCAAAAATATAAGGGAGGTGGTAGACGATAGGGATTAGCCACATAAATGTCATGTCATTTAGACCCAAAGGCAAATTCTATCTCTGCAGGTGGGGAGCTGTGTGACCAAGGCCAGTTACCGAACCACTCTGAACCACACCCATGCAACAAATGTTTTTTGAGCACCTACAGTGGACCAGGCAGTGTTTTCAGCCCTGGGGTCACAGCAGGCCTCACCTGGCTCTTGTCCGATGGATCTCTTATGCAAAACAGGCACGATACCAGTAAACAAATGAATGATTACCAAATGCAAAGTGCCTTAAAGGGAAAGAACAGGGTGTTCAGCTCAAGAATAGACGGAGTGACTTAGGTGGGAAGCTCAGGGAAAGGCCATAGTGAGGAAGGGACACTGGCCACGTAAAGGGCTAGAGCAAGAACATTCCAGGTGCAGGACACAGCTAGTGCAAAGGTCCTGAAATGGGAAAGAGCTTGGCATATCTGAGTTGCTGAAAGGACAATGTGGCTGAGACTTAGAGTGCACAGGTGAAGACAGAACAAGACGAAGAAGTGAGGCTACCTCAGCTGCAATGGGGCTGGTGAGCAACAACGCACAGGAAGCAGCCAAAGCTGGGGAAACAGCAGGGGTTGGCAGGGACTGCAGTGATGGCAGGCCCTGACAGCAGGGTGGCTGCTACTCAGTCACTGTGTGGGAAGTTGGGCCTGTGGTTAAGCTTCTGATTTTTTCAAGAGGAGTGGACATTTTTGCGAAAGCTGCAACAACTACAAATAAAATTTTAAAAAATGTAACCAGGCAATCCAGCAATCCCACTTCTGGGTATCTATCCAGAAGAACTAAAAATAGGATCCTGAAGGGATGCCTGCACTCCAATGTTCATTGCAGCATTATTCACAGTAGCCAACAGGTGGAAGCAACATAAATGTGTGTCAACACATAAGTCAATAAAGAAAATGCAGTCTATGTATACAATGAAATATTATTCAGCCTCAAAATCGTAAGAAATTCTGTCATATGGTACAACATGTATGAACACAGGTTAAGTAAAATAAGCTGGTCACAAAAAGACAAATGTTATATGATTCCATGTATATGATGTATCTAAAGCAGTTAATTTCTCAGGAAAAGTAAGTAGAATGGTGGTTGCTAAGGGAGAAAATGGGAGTTCTTCAATAGTTATAGTTTGAATTTTGCAAAATGAAAAAGTTCTAGAGATCTGTTGCACGATAATGTGAATATACATAACATTACTGTACTGTGCACTTAAAAATGGCTAAGATGGTAAATTTATATTGTGTTTTTTACCACTACCACCAATTTAACAAGGCAGGGTAAAGCAAAACATCTGTGGTCAGCTCCCAGTGGAACCTCTGGATTTTCTCCCAATCAGAGGAGTGATGTGCCAGAAGGCACTCTCCTGACACGGGAGAGAATGGATGGAACGCGGACCTGAGAGAAGCAGCTGAACCTAAGGGTCTGGTAGGTAGGCGTGAGGGTGTTGAATGGCAGTGGGAAAGGAATAAGTTTGGACAAAGAATTAAGATTCATTATGCGGCTGACTGGTTAGTTTGCTTGGTTAGAGTACGGTGTTATACCACCATGGTCAAGGGTTTGGATCCTGGTACTGGCCAGCCACCAAAAAAAAAAAAAAATTCTATATGAACATGAAAAGTCGAAAAGGCTGTGAGACCTTGGCAGTTGGATAAAGAGACTGGAGCTGGGAGAAGTTTTGGATACAGATGTAGCTTTAGGAGTTGTCACCTTCAGTTTGCACATCTGCAGAACTCTGGGTCTATCGGGCCTCACAAGCTATTAGCCATTGTGTTTCCCTGCAAATTGCTTTTGGGATTGACAGCGCTTCTAATTGTGGAGCCCGGGGGAGCAGGTCAGCAAGGCCCTGGTAACTGACTCCGGCCCTGGGAACCCTCCCTGCCAGGGTACCCGGGTTGCCGCACCCTCTGGCGGCAGGCGGGGGAACGGCGTCCGGGTGAGTACGAACCAAGGTCCGGCCCCGGAAGAGGCGCACGGGCTCGCTGGGGTCCCCGGTGCTGAGCGCGAACGTGCAAAGCGCATAGGCTGACTTGTCCTCGAACCCGGCCAGGAGCTGGTGGAGACCTGCAGACGGGCGCAGTGAAGTTTCAGTGTGTCTGCGCTGCCCCATCCCCACCTCCCCAATAAGCCCACCAAGGGTGGGGAGGAAAGATTCCCCAAATTGGATGGGGGGCGGGGTAGGTAACTATGAGGGCTTCACAGTGGCCCCTGTGAGGGAGCCGAGACCCCCGAAGCAGGGGCTGGGCTTGAAACTGAAGGCTCTGGGCATCCACTTTTCCCTCTGGCACAAGCTGACACAGGCTTTGTTAAAAGTCAGAAAATCAGCCAAATGCAGTGTGGACTTTGTTCGGTTCCCAATTCGAAACTAACCTAATTGTAAAAAGGCATTTTTGCGACAATCAAGGATATCTGAAAAATGACTGCGAACATAACATCAATAAAGTATTATTTTAGTTGGTAAGTGGTTTTTAAATTTTTCATCTTTTAGAGATACAGGCTGAAGAACTTATAGACAATGTCTAGGATTTGCTTTAAAATACTGGACTGAGGAAAAATTAGCAGGGGTTACAGATGTCACAAGATGGGCCTTGTGCTGAAAACCCTGGAATGCTGGCTGATGAAGACATAGGGTTCATGATTCTACTATTCTTTTTTTTCATCCATTGAAAAAATTGTATACAAATAATAATTGTATACATTTATGGTCATTATTATATTCTATTGTACTACTGTACATGTTTTGGGGCCGGCCCATGGCTCACTCAGGAGAGTGAGGTGCTGATAACACCAAGGCCACAGGTTCGGATCCTATATAGGGATGGCCGGTTAGCTCACTGGCTGAGCGTGGTGCTGACAACACCAAGCCAAGGGTTGAGATCCCCTTACCGGTCATCTTTTAAAGAAAAAAAAAAAAAAGACTACTGTACATGTTTGAAATGCTCCATAATATAAAGTGTTTTGAAAAGCCCCTAAAAAGGGAACATTATGGCCTGCACCTGTGGGTGACAGGGCTTGGACTGCTAGGGCCTAGGAAGGGCAGCACCCAAACCCCCAGGACAGGCCCTGGCTGAGGCAAGCACACACAGGCAGTCACTAGGACCAAGTCCCTCTCAAGACACAGAATCAACCACTGCTTTATCCCTCAAGCTCACGGCCCCTACCATCCATCCCCATTCCTCCTCCCCCATCTCAATGATCTCTGGTATACAGAGAAAGTGTGAGCTGCAGGTCACAGATGGGGAAACTGAAGTGAATGGAGGCTCCATGGTGGGTGCTGGAACCTGTGACTCCGGATTACTAGTTGGGGCCCCTCCCCTAGACTGCCCCCAGATTCCCAATTCCCAACAGTTCCAAGGAAAAAAGAAACAAAGGGAATCATACCTTCAGGCTTTAATTTCTGCAGAAACCACTTTCTACAAGAGAAAGAAAGGATAATCAGATACCAGGAGCAGAAGGATCTTCCTACCAGCACCTCTTCTGGGCTGTGCCCCACATTAGAGCCCCGGGACAGCCGAGGGGAAATGAAAAAGCACATCTCAAATCAAAATGAAGAGAAATAACCCAATGAGAAAAGGAAATGGAGGCATACAGGCAATGCACAGAAGAATCAATAAGCAAATGAAGGCCCTAACCTTACTGGTAATTAGGGAAATACAAATTAAAACCACAAGTGGTAATGTTTCCCATTCTCCAAATTTCAGGATATTGAAAAGTCATAATCCTTAGTGCTGGTGAGGATGTGGAACAATATTCTAGGGTACTTCAAAAAGTTCATGGGAAGACCTGTATTATTTTTCAATTCTATTTTTCCTTGAACTTTTTTTTTTTTTTTTGTGGCTGGCCATTAAGGGGATCTGAACTCCATGAATTTTTTGAAGTACCCTTGTATACTGTGGGTACAAGTGTATATAGATGCTATTGCCCAGGCAAACAAATTGGTCATCTTAAAGTTAAAGATAGGGCTGGCCTGTTAACTCACTTGGGAGAGTGTGGTGCTGATAATACCAAGGTCAAGGGTTCGGATCCCCATACCAGTCAGCCACCAAAAAGAAAGAAAAGTTAAAGATACACATACCTAAAACCCAGCAACAGCACTTATGTCCCCAATCCCATGCAGGGGTCTTCAAATTGGGATATTAGTACCCTAGAGATACACAAAGATCTTCTAAGGGGGCCCAGGGCACTGGATAGTTTTTTTTTTTTTTTTTTTTAAAAGATGACCGGTAAGGGGATCTTAACCCTTGACTTGGTGTTGTGAGCACCACGCTCAGCCAGTGAGCGAACCGGCCATCCGTATATGGGATCCGAACCCGGGGCCTTGGTGTTCTCAGCACCACACTCTCCCGAGTGAGCCACGGGCCGGCCCACTGGATAGTTTTTTAAAAATCACTTTTTGGATCTCAACTTCCTTATTTCCTTTTTCCTGAAATTGATCTGCCTATGAATGTACTTCTCAAATGGGTGGGTCCCCCTTTCCCATCTCCAGTTACACAATCACATTCTCACACTTTACAAAAGAAAGTCATGCCTCTTTCTTATCCCTAATCCTTCCTCTAAAATATTGGTGTTGACGCCAAGACAGTGAATGACCCTCATTAGCAGGTAACCAATCATTTTGCAGTTCTGGTGGTTTTGTGGCCAGGGGGTAGAGAGGCACTCACATGTAGGGGCCAGGCAGCCCCCCGAGGGCATTGAAGCACAGACAGGTGTCCTCCACCAGTACAGGCCCCTGTACCTGCAGCACAAGGACATGCAGCTCTAAGATCAGTGACCAGCAGCAGGCCCCATC